>NC_090377.1:141058401-141361725 GCF_036365525.1 Heterodontus francisci | reverse complement strand
GACTGAAACCCCTTCTGCACACACTGAAACACCTTCCCCACACACTGAAACACCTTCCCCACACACTGAAACCCCTTCCACACACACTGAAACACCTTCCCCACGCAACAAAACACCTCCCCCACACACTGAAACCCCTTCCGCACACACTGAAACACCTTCCCCACACACTGAAACCCTTCCGCACACACTGAAACACCTTCCCCACACACTGAAACACCTCCCACTCACTGTAGCACCTTCCCCACACACTGGAAACCCTTCCCCACACACTGAAACCCCTTCCCCACACACTGAAACACCTTCCCCACACACTGAAACGCCATCCCCACTCACTGCAACACAATTGCACACACTGAAACACATTCCCCACACGCTGAAACCCCTTCCCCACAAAATGTAAACCTTCCCAAAACACTGATAGCCATTCAGCACACACGGAAACACATTCCCCACACACTGAAACCCTTCCAAACACACTGAAACACATTCCCCACACACTGAAACCACTTCCCCACACACTGAAACCCCTTCTTCACACACTGAAACACCTTCCCCACACACTGAAACACTTCCCCACACACTGAAACCCCTTCCCCAGACACTGGAAACCCTTCCCCACACACTTAAACACCTTCCCCACACACTGAAACACCTTCGCCACACACTGAAACCCCTTCCCCACACACTGAAACGCTTTCCGCACTGACTGAAAATCCTTCTGCACACACTGAAACAACTTCCCCACACACTGAAACACCTTCCCCACACACTGAAACCCCATCCCCACACACTGAAACACCTTCCCCACGCAACAAAACACCTCCCCCACACACTGAAACCCCTTCCGCACACACTGAAACACCTTCCCCACACACTGAAACCCTTCCCCACACACTGAAACACCTTCCCCACACACTGAAACACCTCCCACTCACTGTAGCACCTTCCCCGCACACTGGAAACCCTTCCCCACACACTGAAACGCCATCCCAACTCACTGCAACACAATTGCACACACTGAAACACATTCCCCACACCCTGAAACCCCTTCCCCACAAACTGTAAACCTTCCCAAAACACTGATAGCCATTCAGCACACACTGAAACACATTCCCCACACACTGAAACCCTTCCAAACACACTGAAACACATTCCCCACAAACTGAAACCACTTCCCCACACACTGAAAATCCTTCTGCACACACTGAAACACCTTCCCCACGCAAGAAAACACCTCCCCCACACACTGAAACCCCTTCCGCACACACTGAAACACCTTCCCCACGCAAGAAAACACCTCCCCCACACACTGAAACCCCTTCCGCACACACTGAAACACCTTCCCCACACAGTGAAACACCTCCCACTCACAGTAATACCTTCCCCACACACTGGAAACCCTTCCCCACACACTGAAACCCCTTCCCCACACACTGAAACACCTTCCCCACACACTGAAACGCCATCCCCACTCACTGCAACACATTGCCACACACTGAAACACATTCCCCACACGCTGAAACCCCTTCCCCACAAACTGTAAACCTTCCCAAAACACTGATAGCCATTCAGCACACACGGAAACACATTCCCCACACACTGAAACCCTTCCAAACACACTGAAACACATTCCCCACACACTGAAACCACTTCCCCACACACTGCAACCCCTTCTGCACACACTGAAACACCTTCCCCACACACTGAAACCCTTCCCCACACACTGAAACCCCTTCCCCACACACTGAAACACCTTCCCCACACACTGAAACGCCATCCCCACTCACTGCAACACATTGCCACACACTGAAACACATTCGCCACACGCTGAAACCCCTTCCCCACAAACTGTAAACCTTCCCAAAACACTGATAGCCATTCAGCACACACTGAAACCCCTTCCCCACACACTGAAACGCCTTCCGCACTGACTGAAACCCCTTCTGCACACACTGAAACACCTTCCCCACACACTGAAACACCTTCCCCACACACTGAAACCCCATCCCCACACACTGAAACACCTTCCCCACGCAACAAAACACCTCCCCCACACACTGAAACCCCTTCCGCACACACTGAAACACCTTCCCCACACACTGAAACCCTTCCCCACACACTGAAACACCTTCCCCACACACTGAAACACATTGCCCACACACCGAAACCCTTCCCCACACACTTAAACACCTTGCCCACACACGGAAACCCTTCCCCACACACTTAAACACCTTCCCCACACACTGAAACACTTCCCCACACACTGAAACCCCTTCCCCAGACACTGGAAACAATTCCCCACACACTGAAACACCTTCCCCACACACTGAAACACCTTCGCCACACACTGAAACCCCTTCCCCACACACTGAAACGCCTTCCGAACTGACTGAAACCCCTTCTGCACACACTGAAACACCTTCCCCACACACTGAAACACCTTCGCCACACACTGAAACCCCTTCCCCACACACTGAAACACCTTCCCCACGCAACAAAACACCTCCCCCACACACTGAAACCCCTTCCTCACACACTGAAACACCTTCCCCACACACTGAAACCCTTCCGCACACACTGAAACACCTTCCCCACACACTGAAACACCTCCCACTCACTGTAGCACCTTCCCCACACACTGAAACCCTTCCCCACACACTGAAACCCCTTCCCCACACACTGAAACACCTTCCCCTCACACTGAAACGCCATCCCCACTCACTGCAACACAATTGCACACACTGAAACACATTCCCCACACGCTGAAACCCCTTCCCCACAAAATGTAAACCTTCCCAAAACACTGATAGCCATTCAGCACACACTGAAACACATTCCCCACACACTGAAACCCTTCCAAACACACTGAAACACATTCCCCACACACTGAAACCACTTCCCCACACACTGAAACCCCTTCTGCACACACTGAAACACCTTCCCCACACACTGAAACACTTCCCCACACACTGAAACCCCTTCCCCAGACACTGTAAACCCTTCCCCACACACTGAAACACCTTCCCCACACACTGAAACACCTTCGCCACACACTGAAACCCCTTCCCCACACACTGAAACGCCTTCCGCACTGACTGAAACCCCTTCTGCACACACTGAAACACCTTCCCCACACACTGAAACACCTTCCCCACACACTGAAACCCCATCCCCACACACTGAAACACCTTCCCCACGCAACAAAACACCTCCCCCACACACTGAAACCCCTTCCGCACACACTGAAACACCTTCCCCACACACTGAAACCCTTCCCCACACACTGAAACACCTTCCCCACACACTGAAACACATTGCCCACACACCGAAACCCTTCCCCACACACTTAAACACCTTCCCCACACACTGAAACACTTCCCCACACACTGAAACCCCTTCCCCAGACACTGGAAACGCTTCCCCACACACTGAAACCCCTTCCCCACACACTGAAACACCTTCCCCACACACTGAAACCCCTTCCCCACACACTGAAACCCTTCCAAACACACAGAATCACAATCCCCACACACTAAAACACCTTCCCCAAACACTGAAACCCCTTCTCCACATACTAAAACACCTTCCCCACACACTGAAACACCTTCCCCACACACTGAGATACAATCCCCACACACTGAAACACCTTTCCCACACACTGAAACCCTTCCCCACACACTGGAACCCTATCCCACACAGTGAAACAACTTCCCCAAACACTGAAACCCCTTCCCCACACACTGAAACAGCTTCCCCACACACTGAAACACCTTCCCCACACACTGAAACACCTTCCCCAAACACTGAGACACCTTCCCCACACACTGAAAGCCCTTCCACACTCAGTGAAACAACTTCCCCAAACACTGAAACCCCTTCCCCACACACTGAAACAGCTTCCCCACACACTGAAACACCTTCCCCACACACTGAAACACCTTCCCCAAACACTGAGACACCTTCCCCACACACTGAAAGCCCTTCCACACTCACTGAAACACCTTCCCCAATCACTGAAACCCTTCCCCACACACTGAAACCCCTTTCCCACACACTCAAACCCTTCCCTACACACTGAAAGCCCTTCCCACACACTGAAACACCTGCCCCACACACTGAAACACCTTCCCCACACACTGAAACACCTTCCCCACACAATGAAACACCTTCCCCACACACCGAAACACCTTCCCCACACACTGAAAGCCCTTCCGCACACACTGAAACACCTTCCCCACACAATGAAACCCTCCCCACACACTGAAACAGCTTCCCCACACACTGAAACACTTCCCCACACACTGAAACACCTTCCCCACACACTGGAAACCCTTCCCCACACACTGAAACCCCTTCCCCACACACTGAAACACCTTCCCCACACACTGAAACCTCTTCCCCACACATTGAAACAGCTTCCCCACACACTGAAACAACTACCCCACACACTGAAACCCCTTCCCCACACACTGAAACACCTTCCCCATGCACTGAAACACCTTCCCCACACACTGAAACCCCTTCCGCACACTCTGAAACACCTTGCCCACACACGGAAACCCTTCCCCACACACTTAAACACCTTCCCCACACACTGAAACACTTCCCCACACACTGAAACCCCTTCCCCAGACACTGGAAACCCTTCCCCACACACTGAAACACCTTCCCCACACACTGAAACACCTTCGCCACACACTGAAACCCCTTCCCCACACACTGAAACGCCTTCCGCACTGACTGAAACCCCTTCTGCACACACTGAAACACCTTCCCCACACACTGAAACACCTTCCCCACACACTGAAACCCCTTCCACACACACTGAAACACCTTCCCCACGCAACAAAACACCTCCCCCACACACTGAAACCCCTTCCGCACACACTGAAACACCTTCCCCACACACTGAAACCCTTCCGCACACACTGAAACACCTTCCCCACACACTGAAACACCTCCCACTCACTGTAGCACCTTCCCCACACACTGGAAACCCTTCCCCACACACTGAAACCCCTTCCCCACACACTGAAACACCTTCCCCACACACTGAAACGCCATCCCCACTCACTGCAACACAATTGCACACACTGAAACACATTCCCCACACGCTGAAACCCCTTCCCCACAAAATGTAAACCTTCCCAAAACACTGATAGCCATTCAGCACACACGGAAACACATTCCCCACACACTGAAACCCTTCCAAACACACTGAAACACATTCCCCACACACTGAAACCACTTCCCCACACACTGAAACCCCTTCTTCACACACTGAAACACCTTCCCCACACACTGAAACACTTCCCCACACACTGAAACCCCTTCCCCAGACACTGGAAACCCTTCCCCACACACTTAAACACCTTCCCCACACACTGAAACACCTTCGCCACACACTGAAACCCCTTCCCCACACACTGAAACGCTTTCCGCACTGACTGAAAATCCTTCTGCACACACTGAAACACCTTCCCCACACACTGAAACACCTTCCCCACACACTGAAACCCCTTCCCCACGCAACAAAACACCTCCCCCACACACTGAAACCCCTTCCGCACACACTGAAACACCTTCCCCACACAATGAAACCCTTCCCCACACACTGAAACACCTTCCCCACACACTGAAACACCTCCCACTCACTGTAGCACCTTCCCCACACACTGGAAACCCTTCCCCACACACTGAAACGCCATCCCAACTCACTGCAACACAATTGCACACACTGAAACACATTCCCCACACCCTGAAACCCCTTCCCCACAAACTGTAAACCTTCCCAAAACACTGATAGCCATTCAGCACACACTGAAACACATTCCCCACACACTGAAACCCTTCCAAACACACTGAAACACATTCCCCACAAACTGAAACCACTTCCCCACACACTGAAAATCCTTCTGCACACACTGAAACACCTTCCCCACACACTGAAACCCTTCCCCACACACTGAAACACCTTTTCCACACACTGAAACACCTCTCACACACAGTAGCACCTTCCCCACACACTGGAAACCCTCCCCCACACACTGAAACCCCTTCCCCACACACTGAAACACCTTCCCCACACACTGAAACGCCAACCCCACACACTGCAACACATCGCCACACACTGAAACACATTCCCCACACGCTGAAACCCCTTCCCCACACACTGTAAACCTTCCCAAAACACTGATACTCATTCACCACACAGTGAAACACCTTCCCCACACACTGAAACTCGTTCCCCACACACTGAAACCCCTTCCGCACACAGTGAAACCCTTCCCCACACACTGAAACCCCTTCCCTACACACTGAAACACATCCCCACACACTGAAACCCCTTCCCCACACACTGAAACACGTTCCCCACACACTGAAACCCTGCCAAACACAATGAAACACATTCCCTACACACTGAAACCCCTTCCCCACACACAGAAACCACTTCCCCACACACTGAAACGCCTTCCGCACTGACTGAAACCCCTTCTGCACACACTGAAACACCTTCCCCACACACTGAAACACCTTCCCCACACACTGAAACCCATCCCCACAGACTGAAACACCTTCCCCACGCAAGAAAACACCTCCCCCACACACTGAAACCCCTTCCGCACACACTGAAACACCTTCCCCACACAGTGAAACACCTCCCACTCACAGTAATACCTTCCCCACACACTGGAAACCCTTCCCCACACACTGAAACCCCTTCCCCACACACTGAAACACCTTCCCCACACACTGAAACGCCATCCCCACTCACTGCAACACATTGCCACACACTGAAACACATTCCCCACACGCTGAAACCCCTTCCCCACAAACTGTAAACCTTCCCAAAACACTGATAGCCATTCAGCACACACGGAAACACATTCCCCACACACTGAAACCCTTCCAAACACACTGAAACACATTCCCCACACACTGAAACCACTTCCCCACACACTGCAACCCCTTCTGCACACACTGAAACACCTTCCCCACACACTGAAACCCTTCCCCACACACTGAAACCCCTTCCCCACACACTGAAACACCTTCCCCACACACTGAAACGCCATCCCCACTCACTGCAACACATTGCCACACACTGAAACACATTCGCCACACGCTGAAACCCCTTCCCCACAAACTGTAAACCTTCCCAAAACACTGATAGCCATTCAGCACACACTGAAACACATTCCCCACACACTGAAACCCTTCCAAACACACTGAAACACATTCCCCACAAACTGAAACCACTTCCCCACACACTGAAACCCCTTCTGCACACACTTAAACACCTTCCCCACACACTGAAACGCCATCCCCACTCACTGCAACACATTGCCACACACTGAAACACATTCCCCACACGCTGAAACCCCTTCCCCACAAACTGTAAACCTTCCCAAAACACTGATAGCCATTCAGCACACACTGAAACACATTCCCCACACACTGAAACCCTTCCAAACACACTGAAACACATTCCCCACACACTGAAACCACTTCCCCACACACTGAAACCCCTTCTGCACACACTGAAACACCTTCCCCACACACTGAAACCCTTCCCCACACACTGAAACCCCTTCCCCACACACTGAAACACCTTCCCCACACACTGAAACGCCATCCCCACTCACTGCAACACATTGCCACTCACTGAAACACATTCGCCACACGCTGAAACCCCTTCCCCACAAACTGTAAACCTTCCCAAAACACTGATAGCCATTCAGCACACACTGAAACACATTCCCCACACACTGAAACCCTTCCAAACACACTGAAACACATTCCCCACACACTGAAACCAATTCCCCACACACTGAAACCCCTTCTGCACACACTGAAACACCTTCCCCACACACTGAAACCCTTCCCCACACACTGAAACACCTTCCCCACACACTGAAACACCTCGCACACACAGTAGCACCTTCCCCACACACTGGAAACCCTCCCCCACACATTGAAACCCCTTCCCCACACACTGAAACACCTTCCCCACACACTGAAACGCCATCCCCACACACTGCAACACATCGCCACACACTTAAACCCCTTCCCCACACGCTGAAACCCCTTCCCCACACAGTGTAAAGCTTCCCAAAACACTGATACTCATTCACCACACACTGAAAGACATTCCCCACACACTGAAACCCTTCCAAGCACACTGAGACACATCCCCACACACTTAAACCCCTTCCCTCACAATGAAACAAATCCCCACACACTGAAACCCCTTCCCCACACACACTGAAACACCTTCCCCACCCACTGAAACTCCTTCCCCACACACTGAAACCCTTGTGCACACAGTGAAACCCTTCCCCACACACTGAAACCCCTTCCCTACACACTGAAACACATCCCGACACACTGAAACCCCTTACCCACACACTGAAACACCTTCCCCACACACTGAAACACCTTCACCACACACTGAAACACCTTCCCCACACTCTGAAACCCCTTCCGCACACACTGAAACCCCTTCCCCACACACTGAAACACCTTCCCCACACACTGAAACAACTTCCCCACACACTGAAGCCCCTTCCCCACACACGGAAACACCTTCCCCACACACTGAAACCCCTTCCGCACACACTGAAACACCTTCCCCACACACTGAAACCCTTCCCCACACACTGAAACACCTTCTCCACACACTGAAACACTTTCCCACACACTGAAACTCCTTCCCCACAAACTGCAACACAACCCCACACACTGAAACACCTTCCCCACACACTGAAACCCCTTCCCCACACACTGAAACCCTTCCCCAAACACTGAAAAACATTCACCACACAGTGAAACACATTCCCCACACACTGAAACCCTTCCAAACACACAGAATCACAGTCCCCACACACTGAAACCCTTTCCCCACACACTGAAACCCCTTCCCCACACACTGAAGCCCTTTCCGCACACACTGAAACCCCTTCCCCACACACCGAAACACCTTCCCCACACACTGAAACAACTCCCCCACACACTGAAACCCCTTCCCCACACACTGAAACACCTTCCCCACACACTGAAACGCCATCCCCACACACTGCAACACATCGCCACACACTGAAACACATTCCCCACACGCTGAAACCCCTTCCCCACAAAGTGTAAACCTTCCCAAAACACTGATACTCATTCACCACACACTGAAACACCTTCCCCACACACTGAAACTCCTTCCCCACACACTGAAACCCCTTCCGCACACAGTGAAACCCTTCCCCACACACTGAAACCCCTTCCCTACACGCTGAAACACATCCCCACACACTGAAACCCCTTCCCCACACACTGAAACACGTTCCCCACACACTGAAACCCTGCCAAACACACTGAAACACATTCCCTACACACTGAAACCCCTTCCCCACACACTGAAACCACTTCCCCACACACTGAAACGCCTTCCGCACTGACTGAAACCCCTTCTGCACACACTGAAACACCTTCCCCACACACTGAAACACCTTCCCCACACACGGAAACCCATCCCCACAGACTGAAACACCTCCCCCACACACTGAAACCCCTTCCGCACACACTGAAACACCTTCCCCACACACTGAAACACCTCCCACTCACAGTAATACCTTCCCCACACACTGGAAACCCTTCCCCACACACTGAAACCCCTTCCCCACACACTGAAACACCTTCCCCACACACTGAAACGCCATCCCCACTCACTGCAACACATTGCCACACACTGAAACACATTCCCCACACGCTGAAACCCCTTCCCCACAAACTGTAAACCTTCCCAAAACGCTGATAGCCATTCAGCACACACTGAAACACATTCCCCACACACTGAAACCCTTCCAAACACACTGAAACACATTCCCCACACACTGAAACCACTTCCCCACACACTGCAACCCCTTCTGCACACACTGAAACACCTTCCCCACACACTGAAACCCTTCCCCACACACTGAAACCCCTTCCCCACACACTGAAACACCTTCCCCACACACTGAAACGCCATCCCCACTCACTGCAACACATTGCCACACACTGAAACACATTCGCCACACGCTGAAACCCCTTCCCCACAAACTGTAAACCTTCCCAAAACACTGATAGCCATTCAGCACACACTGAAACACATTCCCCACACACTGAAACCCTTCCAAACACACTGAAACACATTCCCCACACACTGAAACCACTTCCCCACACACTGAAACACCTTCCCCACACACTGAAACGCCATCCCCACTCACTGCAACACATTGCCACACACTGAAACACATTCCCCACACGCTGAAACCCCTTCCCCACAAACTGTAAACCTTCCCAAAACACTGATAGCCATTCAGCACACACTGAAACACATTCCCCACACACTGAAACCCTTCCAAACACACTGAAACACATTCCCCACACACTGAAACCACTTCCCCACACACTGAAACCCCTTCTGCACACACTGAAACACCTTCCCCACACACTGAAACCCTTCCCCACACACTGAAACCCCTTCCCCACACAGTGAAACACTTTCCCCACACACTGAAACGCCATCCCCACTCACTGCAACACATTGCCACACACTGAAACACATTCCCCACACGCTGAAACCCCTTCCCCACAAACTGTAAACCTTCCCAAAACACTGATAGCCATTCAGCACACACTGAAACACATTCCCCACACACTGAAACCCTTCAAAACACACTGAAACACATTCCCCACACACTGAAACCACTTCCCCACACACTGAAACCACTACTGCACACACTGAAACACCTTCCCCACACACTGAAACCCCTTCCCCACACACTGAAACCCCTTCCCCACACACTGAAACACCTTCCCCACACACTGAAACGCCATCCCCACTCACTGCAACACATTGCCACACACTGAACCACATTCCCCACACGCTGAAACCCCTTCCCCACAAACTGTAAACCTTCCCAAAACACTGATAGCCATTCAGCACACACTGAAACACATTCCCCACACACTGAAACCCTTCCAAACACACTGAAACACATTCCCCACACACTGAAACCACTTCCCCACACACTGAAACCCCTTCTGCACACACTGAAACACCTTCCCCACACACTGAAACCCTTCCCCACACACTGAAACACCTTCCCCACACACTGCAACACCTCGCACACACAGTAGCACCTTCCCCACACACTGGAAACCCTCCCCCACACATTGAAACCCCTTCCCCACACACTGAAACACCTTCCCCACACACTGAAACGCCATCCCCACACACTGCAACACATCGGCACACACTGAAACCCCTTCCCCACACGCTGAAACCCCTTCCTCACACAGTGTAAAGCTTCCCAAAACACTGATACTCAGTCACCACACACTGAAAGACATTCCCCACACACTGAAACCCTTCCAAGCACACTGAGACACATCCCCACACACTTAAACCCCTTCCCTACACAATGAAACAAATCCCCACACACTGAAACCCCTTCCCCACACACACTGAAACACCTTCCCCACCCACTGAAACGCCTTCCCCACACACTGAAACCCTTGCGCACACAGTGAAACCCTTCCCCACACACTGAAACCCCTTCCCTACACACTGAAACACATCCCGACACACTGAAACCCCTTCCCCACACACTGAAACACCTTCCCCACACACTGAAACACCTTCACCACACACTGAAACCCTTCCCCACACACTGAAACACCGTCCCCACACACTGAAACTCTTCCCCACACACTGAAACTCCTTCCCCACAAACTGCAACACATCCCCACACACTGAAACACCTTCCCCACAAACTGAAACACCTTCCCCACACACTGAAACAACTTCCCCACACACTGAAACCCTTCCCCACACACTGAAACACCTTCTCCACACACTGAAACACTTTCCCACACACTGAAACTCCTTCCCCACAAACTGCAACACAACCCCACACACTGAAACACCTTCCCCACACACTGAAACCCCTTCCCCATACACTGAAACCCTTCCCCAAACACTGAAAAACATTCACCACACAGTGAAACACATTCCCCACACACTGAAACCCTTCCAAACACACAGAATCACATTCCCCACACACTGAAACCCTTTCCCCACACACTGAAACCCCTTCCCCACACACTGAAGCCCTTTCCGCACACACTGAAACCCCTTCCCCACACACTGAAACACCTTCCCCACACACTGAAAAAACTTCCCCACACACTGAAGCCCCTTCCCCACACATTGAAACACCTTCCCCATACACTGAAACACCTTCCCCACACACTGAAACCCCTTCCGCACACACTGAAACACCTTCCCCACACACTGAAACCCTTCCCCACACACTGAAACACCGTCCCCACACACTGAAACTCTTCCCCACACACTGAAACTCCTTCCCCACAAACTGCAACACATCCCCACACACTGAAACACCTTCCCCACACACTGAAACCCCTTCCCCACACACTGAAATCCTTCCCCAAACACTGAAACCCATTCACCACACACTGAAACCCCTTCCCCACACACTGAAGCCGCTTCCGCACATACTGAAACACCTTCCCCATGCACTGAAACCCCGTTCCCCACACACTGAAACACCTTCCCCACACATCGAAACACCTTCCCCACTCACTGAAACCCCTTCCGCACACAATGAAACCTTCCCCACACACTGAAACAACTTCCCCATACACTGAAACCCCTTCCCCACACACTGAAACACCTTCCCCACACACTGGAAACCCTTCCCCACACACTAAAACCCCTTCCCCACACACTGAAACACCTTCCCCACACACTGAAACCCCTTCCCCACACACTGAAACCCCTTCCCCACACACTGAAACAACTTCCCCACACACTGAAACCCCTTCAGCACACACTGAAACACCTTCCCCATGCACTGAAACACCTTCCCCACACACTGAAACCACTTCCGCACACTCTGAAACACATTGCCCACACACCGAAACCCTTCCCCACACACTTAAACACCTTCCCCACACACTGAAACACTTCCCCACACACTTAAACCCCTTCCCCAGACACTGGAAACCCTTCCCCACAAACTGAAACGCCTTCCCCAAACTCTGAAACACCTTCCCCACACACTGAAACCACATCCCCACAAACTGCAACACATCCCCACACACTGAAACACCTTCCCCACACACTGAAACCCCTTCCTCACACACTGAAACCCTTCCCCAAACACTGAAACCCATTCACCACACACTGAAACACATTTCCCACACACTGAAACCCCTTCCCCACACACCGAAACACCTTCCCCACACACTGAAACAACTCCCCCACACACTGAAACCCCTTCCCCACACACTGAAACACCTTCCCCACACACTGAAACGCCATCCCCACACACTGCAACACATCGCCACACACTGAAACACATTCCCCACACGCTGAAACCCCTTCCCCACAAAGTGTAAACCTTCCCAAAACACTGATACTCATTCACCACACACTGAAACACCTTCCCCACACACTGAAACTCCTTCCCCACACACTGAAACCCCTTCCGCACACAGTGAAACCCTTCCCCACACACTGAAACCCCTTCCCTACACGCTGAAACACATCCCCACACACTGAAACCCCTTCCCCACACACTGAAACACGTTCCCCACACACTGAAACCCTGCCAAACACACTGAAACACATTCCCTACACACTGAAACCCCTTCCCCACACACAGAAACCACTTCCCCACACACTGAAACGCCTTCCGCACTGACTGAAACCCCTTCTGCACACACTGAAACACCTTCCCCACACACTGAAACACCTTCCCCACACACGGAAACCCATCCCCACAGACTGAAACACCTTCCGCACGCAACAAAACACCTCCCCCACAGACTGAAACCCCTTCCGCACACACTGAAACACCTTCCCCACACACTGAAACACCTCCCACTCACAGTAATACCTTCCCCACACACTGGAAACCCTTCCCCACACACTGAAACCCCTTCCCCACACACTGAAACACCTTCCCCACACACTGAAACGCCATCCCCACTCACTGCAACACATTGCCACACACTGAAACACATTCCCCACACGCTGAAACCCCTTCCCCACAAACTGTAAACCTTCCCAAAACGCTGATAGCCATTCAGCACACACTAAAACACATTCCCCACACACTGAAACCCTTCCAAACACACTGAAACACATTCCCCACACACTGAAACCACTTCCCCACACACTGCAACCCCTTCTGCACACACTGAAACACCTTCCCCACACACTGAAACCCTTCCCCACACACTGAAACCCCTTCCCCACACACTGAAACACCTTCCCCACACACTGAAACCCCTTCCCCACACACTGAAGCCCTTTCCGCACACACTGAAACCCCTTCCCCACACACTGAAACACCTTCCCCACACACTGAACAAACTTCCCCACACACTGAAGCCCCTTCCCCACACATTGAAACACCTTCCCCATACACTGAAACACCTTCCCCACACACTGAAACCCCATCCGCACACACTGAAACACCTTCCCCACACACTGAAACCCTTCCCCACACACTGAAACACCGTCCCCACACACTGAAACTCTTCCCCACACACTGAAACTCCTTCCCCACAAACTGCAACACATCCCCACACACTGAAACCCCTTCCCCACACACTGAAGCCGCTTCCGCACATACTGAAACACCTTCCCCATGCACTGAAACCCCGTTCCCCACACACTGAAACACCTTCCCCACACATCGAAACACCTTCCCCACTCACTGAAACCCCTTCCGCACACAATGAAACCTTCCCCACACACTGAAACAACTTCCCCATACACTGAAACACTTCCCCACACACTGAAACACCTTCCCCACACACTGGAAACCCTTCCCCACACACTGAAACCCCTTCCCCACACACTGAAACACCTTCCCCACACACTGAAACCCCTTCCCCACACACTGAAACCCCTTCCCCACACACTGAAACAACTTCCCCACACACTGAAACCCCTTCAGCACACACTGAAACACCTTCCCCATGCACTGAAACACCTTCCCCACACACTGAAACCACTTCCGCACACTCTGAAACACATTGCCCACACACCGAAACCCTTCCCCACACACTTAAACACCTTCCCCACACACTGAAACACTTCCCCACACACTTAAACCCCTTCCCCAGACACTGGAAACCCTTCCCCACAAACTGAAACGCCTTCCCCAAACTCTGAAACACCTTCCCCACACACTGAAACCACATCCCCACAAACTGCAAAACATCCCCACACACTGAAACACCTTCCCCACACACTGAAACCCCTTCCTCACACACTGAAACCCTTCCCCAAACACTGAAACCCATTCACCACACACTGAAACACATTTCCCACACACTGAAACCCCTTCCCCACACACCGAAACATCTTCCCCACACACTGAAACAACTCCCCCACACACTGAAACCCCTTCCCCACACACTGAAACACCTTCCCCACACACTGAAACGCCATCCCCACACACTGCAACACATCGCCACACACTGAAACACATTCCCCACACGCTGAAACCCCTTCCCCACAAAGTGTAAACCTTCCCAAAACACTGATACTCATTCACCACACACTGAAACACCTTCCCCACACACTGAAACTCCTTCCCCACACACTGAAACCCCTTCCGCACACAGTGAAACCCTTCCCCACACACTGAAACCCCTTCCCTACACGCTGAAACACATCCCCACACACTGAAACCCCTTCCCCACACACTGAAACTCGTTCCCCACACACTGAAACCCTGCCAAACACACTGAAACACATTCCCTACACACTGAAACCCCTTCCCCACACACAGAAACCACTTCCCCACACACTGAAACCCCTTCCTCACACACTGAAACCCTTCCCCAAACACTGAAACCCATTCACCACACACTGAAACACATTTCCCACACACTGAAACCCCTTCCCCACACACCGAAACACCTTCCCCACACACTGAAACAACTCCCCCACACACTGAAACCCCTTCCCCACACACTGAAACACCTTCCCCACACACTGAAACGCCATCCCCACACACTGCAACACATCGCCACACACTGAAACACATTCCCCACACGCTGAAACCCCTTCCCCACAAAGTGTAAACCTTCCCAAAACACTGATACTCATTCACCACACACTGAAACACCTTCCCCACACACTGAAACTCCTTCCCCACACACTGAAACCCCTTCCGCACACAGTGAAACCCTTCCCCACACACTGAAACCCCTTCCCTACACGCTGAAACACATTCCCACACACTGAAACCCCTTCCCCACACACTGAAACACGTTCCCCACACACTGAAACCCTGCCAAACACACTGAAACACATTCCCTACACACTGAAACCCCTTCCCCACACACAGAAACCACTTCCCCACACACTGAAACGCCTTCCGCACTGACTGAAACCCCTTCTGCACACACTGAAACACCTTCCCCACACACTGAAACACCTTCCCCACACACGGAAACCCATCCCCTCAGACTGAAACACCTTCCGCACGCAACAAAACACCTCCCCCACAGACTGAAACCCCTTCCGCACACACTGAAACACCTTCCCCACACACTGAAACACCTCCCACTCACAGTAATACCTTCCCCACACACTGGAAACCCTTCCCCACACACTGAAACCCCTTCCCCACACACTGAAACACCTTCCCCACACACTGAAACGCCATCCCCACTCACTGCAACACATTGCCACACACTGAAACACATTCCCCACACGCTGAAACCCCTTCCCCACAAACTGTAAACCTTCCCAAAACGCTGATAGCCATTCAGCACACACTAAAACACATTCCCCACACACTGAAACCCTTCCAAACACACTGAAACACATTCCCCACACACTGAAACCACTTCCCCACACACTGCAACCCCTTCTGCACACACTGAAACACCTTCCCCACACACTGAAACCCTTCCCCACACACTGAAACCCCTTCCCCACACACTGAAACACCTTCCCCACACACTGAAACCCCTTCCCCACACACTGAAGCCCTTTCCGCACACACTGAAACCCCTTCCCCACACACTGAAACACCTTCCCCACACACTGAACAAACTTCCCCACACACTGAAGCCCCTTCCCCACACATTGAAACACCTTCCCCATACACTGAAACACCTTCCCCACACACTGAAACCCCATCCGCACACACTGAAACACCTTCCCCACACACTGAAACCCTTCCCCACACACTGAAACACCGTCCCCACACACTGAAACTCTTCCCCACACACTGAAACTCCTTCCCCACAAACTGCAACACATCCCCACACACTGAAACCCCTTCCCCACACACTGAAGCCGCTTCCGCACATACTGAAACACCTTCCCCATGCACTGAAACCCCGTTCCCCACACACTGAAACACCTTCCCCACACATCGAAACACCTTCCCCACTCACTGAAACCCCTTCCGCACACAATGAAACCTTCCCCACACACTGAAACAACTTCCCCATACACTGAAACACTTCCCCACACACTGAAACACCTTCCCCACACACTGGAAACCCTTCCCCACACACTGAAACCCCTTCCCCACACACTGAAACACCTTCCCCACACACTGAAACCCCTTCCCCACACACTGAAACCCCTTCCCCACACACTGAAACAACTTCCCCACACACTGAAACCCCTTCAGCACACACTGAAACACCTTCCCCATGCACTGAAACACCTTCCCCACACACTGAAACCACTTCCGCACACTCTGAAACACATTGCCCACACACCGAAACCCTTCCCCACACACTTAAACACCTTCCCCACACACTGAAACACTTCCCCACACACTTAAACCCCTTCCCCAGACACTGGAAACCCTTCCCCACAAACTGAAACGCCTTCCCCAAACTCTGAAACACCTTCCCCACACACTGAAACCACATCCCCACAAACTGCAAAACATCCCCACACACTGAAACACCTTCCCCACACACTGAAACCCCTTCCTCACACACTGAAACCCTTCCCCAAACACTGAAACCCATTCACCACACACTGAAACACATTTCCCACACACTGAAACCCCTTCCCCACACACCGAAACATCTTCCCCACACACTGAAACAACTCCCCCACACACTGAAACCCCTTCCCCACACACTGAAACACCTTCCCCACACACTGAAACGCCATCCCCACACACTGCAACACATCGCCACACACTGAAACACATTCCCCACACGCTGAAACCCCTTCCCCACAAAGTGTAAACCTTCCCAAAACACTGATACTCATTCACCACACACTGAAACACCTTCCCCACACACTGAAACTCCTTCCCCACACACTGAAACCCCTTCCGCACACAGTGAAACCCTTCCCCACACACTGAAACCCCTTCCCTACACGCTGAAACACATCCCCACACACTGAAACCCCTTCCCCACACACTGAAACTCGTTCCCCACACACTGAAACCCTGCCAAACACACTGAAACACATTCCCTACACACTGAAACCCCTTCCCCACACACAGAAACCACTTCCCCACACACTGAAACGCCTTCCGCACTGACTGAAACCCCTTCTGCACACACTGAAACACCTTCCCCACACACTGAAACACCTTCCCCACACACGGAAACCCATCCCCACAGACTGAAACACCTTCCGCACGCAACAAAACACCTCCCCCACACACTGAAACCCCTTCCGCACACACTGAAACACCTTCCCCACACACTGAAACACCTCCCACTCACAGTAATACCTTCCCCACACACTGGAAACCCTTCCCCACACACTGAAACCCCTTCCCCACACACTGAAACACCTTCCCCACACACTGAAACGCCATCCCCACTCACTGCAACACATTGCCACACACTGAAACACATTCCCCACACGCTGAAACCCCATCCCCACAAACTGTAAACCTTCCCAAAACGCTGATAGCCATTCAGCACACACTGAAACACATTCCCCACACACTGAAACCCTTCCAAACACACTGAAACACATTCCCCACACACTGAAACCACTTCCCCACACACTGCAACCCCTTCTGCACACACTGAAACACCTTCCCCACACACTGAAACCCTTCCCCACACACTGAAACCCCTTCCCCACACACTGAAACACCTTTCCCACACACTGAAACGCCATCCCCACTCACTGCAACACATTGCCACACACTGAAACACATTCGCCACACGCTGAAACCCCTTCCCCACAAACTGTAAACCTTCCCAAAACACTGATAGCCATTCAGCACACACTGAAACACATTCCCCACACACTGAAACCCTTCCAAACACACTGAAACACATTCCCCACACACTGAAACCACTTCCCCACACACTGAAACCCCTTCTGCACACACTGAAACACCTTCCCCACACACTGAAACGCCATCCCCACTCACTGCAACACATTGCCACACACTGAAACACATTCCCCACACGCTGAAACCCCTTCCCCACAAACTGTAAACCTTCCCAAAACACTGATAGCCATTCAGCACACACTGAAACACATTCCCCACACACTGAAACCCTTCCAAACACACTGAAACACATTCCCCACACACTGAAACCACTTCCCCACACACTGAAACCCCTTCTGCACACACTGAAACACCTTCCCCACACACTGAAACCCTTCCCCACACACTGAAACCCCTTCCCCACACACTGAAACACCTTCCCCACACACTGAAACGCCATCCCCACTCACTGCAACACATTGCCACACACTGAAACACATTCGCCACACGCTGAAACCCCTTCCCCACAAACTGTAAACCTTCCCAAAACACTGATAGCCATTCAGCACACACTGAAACACATTCCCCACACACTGAAACCCTTCCAAACACACTGAAACACATTCCCCACACACTGAAACCACTTCCCCACACACTGAAACCCCTTCTGCACACACTGAAACACCTTCCCCACACACTGAAACCCTTCCCCACACACTGAAACACCTTCCCCACACACTGCAACACCTCGCACACACAGTAGCACCTTCCCCACACACTGGAAACCCTCCCCCACACATTGAAACCCCTTCCCCACACACTGAAACACCTTCCCCACACACTGAAACGCCATCCCCACACACTGCAACACATCGCCACACACTGAAACCCCTTCCCCACACGCTGAAACCCCTTCCCCACACAGTGTAAAGCTTCCCAAAACACTGATACTCATTCACCACACACTGAAAGACATTCCCCACACACTGAAACCCTTCCAAGCACACTGAGACACATCCCCACACACTTAAACCCCTTCCCTACACAATGAAACAAATCCCCACACACTGAAACCCCTTCCCCACACACACTGAAACACCTTCCCCACCCACTGAAACTCCTTCCCCACACACTGAAACCCTTGCGCACACAGTGAAACCCTTCCCCACACACTGAAACCCCTTCCCTACACACTGAAACACATCCCGACACACTGAAACCCCTTCCCCACACACTGAAACACCTTCCCCACACACTGAAACACCTTCACCACACACTCAAACACCTTCCCCACACTCTGAAACCCCTTCCGCACACACTGAAACCCCTTCCCCACAAACTGAAACACCTTCCCCACACACTGAAACAACTTCCCCACACACTGAAGCCCCTTCCCCACACACGGAAACACCTTCCCCACACACTGAAACCCCTTCCGCACACACTGAAACACCTTCCCCACACACTGAAACCCTTCCCCACACACTGAAACACCTTCTCCACACACTGAAACACTTTCCCACACACTGAAACTCCTTCCCCACAAACTGCAACACAACCCCACACACTGAAACACCTTCCCCACACACTGAAACCCCTTCCCCATACACTGAAACCCTTCCCCAAACACTGAAAAACATTCACCACACAGTGAAACACATTCCCCACACACTGAAACCCTTCCAAACACACAGAATCACAGTCCCCACACACTGAAACCCTTTCCCCACACACTGAAACCCCTTCCCCACACACTGAAGCCCTTTCCGCACACACTGAAACCCCTTCCCCACACACTGAAACACCTTTCCCACACACTGAAAAAACTTCCCCACACACTGAAGCCCCTTCCCCACACATTGAAACACCTTCCCCATACACTGAAACACCTTCCCCACTCACTGAAACCCCTTCCGCACACACTGAAACACCTTCCCCACACACTGAAACCCTTCCCCACACACTGAAACACCGTCCCCACACACTGAAACTCTTCCCCACACACTGAAACTCCTTCCCCACAAACTGCAACACATCCCCACACACTGAAACACCTTCCCCACACACTGAAACCCCTTCCCCACACACTGAAATCCTTCCCCAAACACTGAAACCCATTCACCACACACTGAAACCCCTTCCCCACACACTGAAGCCGCTTCCGCACATACTGAAACACCTTCCCCATGCACTGAAACCCCGTTCCCCACACACTGAAACACCTTCCCCACACATCGAAACACCTTCCCCACTCACTGAAACCCCTTCCGCACACAATTAAACCTTCCCCACACACTGAAACAACTTCCCCATACACTGAAACACTTCCCCACACACTGAAACACCTTCCCCACACACTGGAAACCCTTCCCCACACACTGAAACCCCTTCCCCACACACTGAAACACCTTCCCCACACACTGAAACCCCTTCCCCACACACTGAAACCCCTTCCCCACACACTGAAACAACTTCCCCACACACTGAAACCCCTTCAGCACACACTGAAACACCTTCCCCATGCACTGAAACACCTTCCCCACACACTGAAACCACTTCCGCACACTCTGAAACACATTGCCCACACACCGAAACCCTTCCCCACACACTTAAACACCTTCCCCACACACTGAAACACTTCCCCACACACTTAAACCCCTTCCCCAGACACTGGAAACCCTTCCCCACAAACTGAAACGCCTTCCCCAAACTCTGAAACACCTTCCCCACACACTGAAACCAGATCCCCACAAACTGCAACACATCCCCACACACTGAAACACCTTCCCCACACACTGAAACCCTTTCCTCACACACTGAAACCCTTCCCCAAACACTGAAACCCATTCACCACACACTGAAACACATTTCCCACACACTTAAACCCTTCCAAACACACAGAATCACAATCCCCACACACTAAAACACCTTCCCCACACACTGAAACCCCTTCTCCACATACTAAAACACCTTCCCCACACAGTGAAACACCTTCCCCACACACTGAGATACCATCCCCACACACTGAAACACCTTTCCCACACAGTGAAACCCCTTCCCCACACACTGGAACCCTATCCCACACAGTGAAACACCTTCCCCAAACACTGAAAGCCCTTCCCACACACTGAAACACCTGCCCCACACACTGAAACACCTTCCCCACACACTGAAACACCTTCCCCACACAATGAAACACCTTCTCCACACACCGAAACACCTTCCCCACACACTGAAACCCCTTACGCACACACTGAAACACCTTCCCCACACAATGAAACCCTCCCCACACACTGAAACAGCTTCCCCATACACTGAAACACTTCCCCACACACTGAAACACCTTCCCCACACACTGGTAACCCTTCCAAACACACTGAAACCCCTTCCCCAACTCTGAAACACCTTCCCCACACACTGAAACCTCTTCCCCACACATTGAAACAGCTTCCCCACACACTGAAACAACTTCCCCACACACTGAAACCCCTTCCCCACACACTGAAACGCCTTCCCCATGCACTGAAACACCTTCCCCACACACTGAAACCCCTTCCGCACACTCTGAAACACCTTGCCCACACACGGAAACCCTTCCCCACACACTTAAACACCTTCCCCACACACTGAAACACTTCCCCACACACTGAAACCCCTTCCCCAGACACTGGAAACCCTTCCCCACACACTGAAACACCCTCCCCACACACTGAAACAGCTTCCCCACACACTGAAACACTTCCCCACACACTGAAACACCTTCCCCACACACTGGAAACCCTTCCCCACACACTGAAACCCCTTCCCCAACGCTGAAACACCTTCCCCACACACTGAAACCTCTTCCCCACACATTGAAACAGCTTCCCCACACACTGAAACAACTTCCCCGCACACTGAAACCCCTTCCCCACACACTGAAACACCTTCCCCATGCACTGAAACACCTTCCCCACACACTGAAACCCCTTCCGCACGCTCTGAAACACCTTGCCCACTCACGGAAAACCTTCCCCACACACTTAAACACATTCCCCACACACTGAAACACTTCCCCACACACTGAAACCGCTTCCCCAGACACTGGAAACCCTTCCCCACACTCTGAAACACCTTCCCCACACACTGAAACACCTTCGCCACACACTGAAACCCCTTCCCCACACACTGAAACGCCTTCCGCACTGACTGAAACCCCTTCTGCACACACTGAAACACCTTCCCCACACACTGAAACACCTTCCCCACACACTGAAACCCCTTCCCCACACACTGAAACACCTTCCACACGCAACAAAACACCTCCCCCACACACTGAAACCCCTTCCGCACACACTGAAACACCTTCCCCACACACTCAAACCCTTCCCCACACACTGAAACACCTTCCCCACACACTGAAACACCTCCCACTCACTGTAGCACCTTCCCCACACACTGGAAACCCTTCCCCACACACTGAAACACCTCCCCCACACACTGAAACCCCTTCCGCACACACTGAAACACCTTCCCCACACACTGAAACCCTTCCCCACACACTGAAATACCTTCCCCACACACTGAAACACCTCCCACTCACTGTAGCACCTTCCCCACACACTGGAAACCCTTCCCCACACACTGAAACACCTTCCCCACACAATGAAACACCTTCCCCACACACTGAAACGCCATCCCCACTCACTGCAACACAATTGCACACACTGAAACACATTCCCCACACGCTGAAACACCTTCCCCACAAAATGTAAACCTTCCCAAAACATTGATAGCCATTCAGCACACACTGAAACACATTCCCCACACAGTGAAACCCTTCCAAACACACTGAGACACATTCCCCACACACTGAAACCACTTCCCCACACACTGAAAACCCTTCTGCACACACTGAAACTCCTTCCCCACACACTGAAACCCTTCCCCACACACTGAAACACCTTCCCCACACACTGAAACACCTCTCACACACAGTAGCACCTTCCCCACACACTGGAAACCCTACCAAACACTGAAACCCCTTCCCCACACACTGAAACACCTTCCCCACACACTGAAACGCCATCCCCACACACTGCAACACGTCGCCACACACTGAAACACATTCCCCACACGATGAAACCCCTTCCCTACAGACTGTAAACCTTCCCAAAACACTGATACTCATTCACCACACACTGAAACACCTTCCCCACACACTGAAACTCCTTCCCCACACACTGAAACCCCTTCCGCACACAGTGAAACCCTACCCCACACACTGAAAGACAATCCCTACACACTGAAACCCCTTCCCCACACACAGAAACCACTTCCCCACACACTGAAACGCCTTCCGCACTGACTGAAACCCCTTCTGCACACACTGAAACACCTTCCCCACACACTGAACCACCTTCCCCACACACTGAAACCCCTTCCCCACAGACTGGAACACCTTCCCCACGCAACAAAACACCTCCCCCACACACTGAAACCCCTTCCGCACACACTGAAACACCTTCCCCACACACTGAAACCCTTCCCCACACACTGAAACACCTTCCCCACACACTGAAACACCTCCCACTCACAGTAATACCTTCCCCACACACTGGACACCCTTTCCCACACACTGATACCCCTTCCCCACACACTGAAACACCTTCCCCACACACTGAAACGCCATCCCCACTCACTGCAACACATTGCCACACACTGAAACACATTCCCCACACGCTGAAACCCCTTCCCCACAAACTGCAAACCTTCCCAAAACACTGATAGCTATTCAGCACACACTGAAACACATTCCCCACACACTGAAACCCTTCCAAACACACTGAAACACATTCCCCACACACTGAAACCACTTCCCCACACACTGAAACCCCTTCTGCACACACTGAAACACCTTCCCCACACACTGAAACCCTTCCCCACACACTGAAACCCCTTCCCCACACAGTGAAACACTTTCCCCACACACTGAAACGCCATCCCCACTCACTGCAACACATTGCCACACACTGAAACACATTCCCCACACGCTGAAACCCCTTCCCCACAAACTGTAAACCTTCCCAAAACACTGATAGCCATTCAGCACACACTGAAACACATTCCCCACACACTGAAACCCTTCAAAACACACTGAAACACATTCCCCACACACTGAAACCACTTCCCCACACACTGAAACCCCTACTGCACACACTGAAACACCTTCCCCACACACTGAAACATTTCCCCACACACTGAAACACCTTCCCCACACACTGAAACACCTCGCACACACACTGAAAACCTTCCAAAGACACTGAAGCACATTCCCCACACACTGAAACCCCTTCCCCACACAAAGAAACCCCTTCCCCACACACTGAAACGCCTTCCACTCTGACTGAAACCCCTTCTGCACACACTGAAACACCTTCCCCACACACTGAAACCCCTTCCCCACAACACTGAAACCCCTTCCACACATACCGAAACACCTTCCCCACACACTGAAACCCCTTCCCCACACACTGAAACCCCTTCCCCACACACTGATACACCTCCTGCACACACTGAAACACCATCCCCACACACTGAAATCCCTTCCCCACACACTGAAATACCTTCATCAGACACTGAAACACCTTGCACAAACACTGATACCCCTTCCCCACACACTGAAACCGTTCCCCACACACTGAAACACGTTCTCCACACACTGAAACCCCTTCCCCACACACTGAAACACCTTCCCCATACACTGAAACACCTTCCCCACACACTGAAACCCCTTCCGCACACACTGAAACACCATCCCCACACACTGAAACCCTTCCCCACACACTGAAACCCCTTCCCCACACACTGAAACACATCCCCATACACTGAAACACCTTCCCCACACACTGAAACCCCTTCTGCACAAATTGTAACCCATCCCCACACACTGAAACCCAACCCCACACACTGAAATCACTTCCTCTCACTCTGAAACCCTTCCCCACACAATGAAAACCCTTCCCCACACACTGAAACCCCATCCCCACACACTGAAACCCTTCCCCAGACACTGAATCCCCTTCCTCACACACTGATACCCCTTCCCCACACACTGAAACCCTTCACCAAAAACTGAAACCCTTCCCCTCACACTGAAACCCCTTTCCCACACACTGAAACCCCTTCCCCACACACTGAAACCGTTCCCCAAACACTGATACCCATTCACCACACACTGAAACACATTGCCCACACACTGAAAACCTTCCAAAGACACTGAAGCACATTCCCCACACACTGAAACCCCTTCCCCACACAAAGAAACCCCTTCCCCACACACTGAAACGCCTTCCGCTCTGACTGAAACCCCTTCTGCACACACTGAAACACCTTCCCCACACAATGAAACCCCTTCCCCACAACACTGAAACCCCTTCCACATATACCGAAACACCTTCCCCACACACTGAAACCCCTTCCGCACACACTGAAGCCCTGCCCCACACACAGAAACACCTTCCCCACACACTGAAACCCCTTCCCCACACACTGAAAGCCCTTCCCCACACACTGAAATACCTTCATCAGACACTGAAACACCTTCCTCACACACTGATACCCCTTCCCCACACACTGAAACCGTTCCCCGCACACTGAAACACGTTCTCGACACACTGAAACCCCTTCCCCACATACTGAAACACCTTCCCCATACACTGAAACACCTTCCCCACACACTGAAACCCCTTCCCCACACACTGAAACACCTCCTGCACACACTGAAACACCATCCCCACACACTGAAATCCCTTCCCCACACACTGAAATACCTTCATCAGACACTGAAACACCTTTCTCACACACTGATACCCCTTCCCCACACACTGAAACCGTTCCCCACACACTGAAACACGTTCTCCACACACTGAAACCCCTTCCCCACACACTGAAACACCTTCCCCATACATTGAAACACCTTCCCCACACACTGAAACCCCTTCCGCACACACTGAAACACCATCCCCACACACTGAAACCCTTCCCCACACAGTGAAACCCCTTCCGCAAACACTGAAACCCTTCCCCACTCACTGAAACCCATTCCCCACTCACTGAAACACCGTCCCCACACACTGTAACCCTTCCCCACACACTGAAACACTTCCCCACACACTGAAACCCCTTCCCTGCACACTGAAACTCCTTCCCCACACACTGAAACCCCTTCCACACACACTCAAACCCTTCCCCACACACTGAAACCCCTTCGTCACACACTGAAACCCATCCCCACACACTGAAACCCCACACCCTCACACTGAAACCCCTTCCCCACACACTGAAACCCCTTACCCAAACACTGAAACACATCCCCACACACTGAAAGACCTTCCCCACACACTGAAACCCAATCTGCACACATTGTAACCCATACCCACGCACTGAAACCCATCCCCACACACTGAAACCCCTCCCCACACACTGAAACCCCTTCCCGACACACTGAAACCACTTCCACACACACTGAAACACATCCCCACACACTGAAACACCTTCCCCACACACTGAAACCCCTTCCGCACACACAGAAACCCAGCCCCACACACAGAAACCCATCCCCACACACTGAAATCTTTCCCCAGAAAATGAAACACATCCCCACACATTGAAACTCATCCCCACACACAGAAACACCTCCCCACACACTGAAACCCCTTCCCTACATACTGAAACACCTTCCCCACACACTGAAACACCTTCCCCACACAATGAAACCCCTTCCCCACAACACTGAAACCCCTTCCACATATACCGAAACACCTTCCCCACACACTGAAACCCCTTCCGCACACACTGAAGCCCTGCCCCACACACAGAAACACCTTCCCCACACACTGAAACCCCTTCCCCACACACTGAAAGCCCTTCCCCACACACTGAAATACCTTCATCAGACACTGAAACACCTTCCTCACACACTGATACCCCTTCCCCACACACTGAAACCGTTCCCCGCACACTGAAACACGTTCTCCACACACTGAAACCCCTTCCCCACACACTGAAACACCTTCCCCATACACTGAAACACCTTCCCCACACACTTAAACCCCTTCCCCACACACTGAAACACCTCCTGCACACACTGAAACACCATCCCCACACACTGAAATCCCTTCCCCACACACTGAAACCCTTCCCCACACACTGAAACACCTTCCCCACACACTGAAACACCTCCCACTCACTGTAGCACCTTCCCCACACACTGGAAACCCTTCCCCACACACTGAAACACCTTCCCCACACAATGAAACACCTTCCCCACACACTGAAACGCCATCCCCACTCACTGCAACACAATTGCACACACTGAAACACATTCCCCACACGCTGAAACACCTTCCCCACAAAATGTAAACCTTCCCAAAACATTGATAGCCATTCAGCACACACTGAAACACATTCCCCACACAGTGAAACCCTTCCAAACACACTGAGACACATTCCCCACACACTGAAACCACTTCCCCACACACTGAAAACCCTTCTGCACACACTGAAACTCCTTCCCCACACACTGAAACCCTTCCCCACACACTGAAACACCTTCCCCACACACTGAAACACCTCTCACACACAGTAGCACCTTCCCCACACACTGGAAACCCTACCAAACACTGAAACCCCTTCCCCACACACTGAAACACCTTCCCCACACACTGAAACGCCATCCCCACACACTGCAACACGTCGCCACACACTGAAACACATTCCCCACACGATGAAACCCCTTCCCTACAGACTGTAAACCTTCCCAAAACACTGATACTCATTCACCACACACTGAAACACCTTCCCCACACACTGAAACTCCTTCCCCACACACTGAAACCCCTTCCGCACACAGTGAAACCCTACTCCACACACTGAAAGACAATCCCTACACACTGAAACCCCTTCCCCACACACAGAAACCACTTCCCCACACACTGAAACGCCTTCCGCACTGACTGAAACCCCTTCTGCACACACTGAAACACCTTCCCCACACACTGAACCACCTTCCCCACACACTGAAACCCCTTCCCCACCGACTGGAACACCTTCCCCACGCAACAAAACACCTCCCCCACACACTGAAACCCCTTCCGCACACACTGAAACACCTTCCCCACACACTGAAACCCTTCCCCACACACTGAAACACCTTCCCCACACACTGAAACACCTCCCACTCACAGTAATACCTTCCCCACACACTGGACACCCTTTCCCACACACTGATACCCCTTCCCCACACACTGAAACACCTTCCCCACACACTGAAACGCCATCCCCACTCACTGCAACACATTGCCACACACTGAAACACATTCCCCACACGCTGAAACCCCTTCCCCACAAACTGCAAACCTTCCCAAAACACTGATAGCTATTCAGCACACACTGAAACACATTCCCCACACACTGAAACCCTTCCAAACACACTGAAACACATTCCCCACACACTGAAACCACTTCCCCACACACTGAAACCCCTTCTGCACACACTGAAACACCTTCCCCACACACTGAAACCCTTCCCCACACACTGAAACCCCTTCCCCACACAGTGAAACACTTTCCCCACACACTGAAACGCCATCCCCACTCACTGCAACACATTGCCACACACTGAAACACATTCCCCACACGCTGAAACCCCTTCCCCACAAACTGTAAACCTTCCCAAAACACTGATAGCCATTCAGCACACACTGAAACACATTCCCCACACACTGAAACCCTTCAAAACACACTGAAACACATTCCCCACACACTGAAACCACTTCCCCACACACTGAAACCCCTACTGCACACACTGAAACACCTTCCCCACACACTGAAACATTTCCCCACACACTGAAACACCTTCCCCACACACTGAAACACCTCGCACACACACTGAAAACCTTCCAAAGACACTGAAGCACATTCCCCACACACTGAAACCCCTTCCCCACACAAAGAAACCCCTTCCCCACACACTGAAACGCCTTCCACTCTGACTGAAACCCCTTCTGCACACACTGAAACACCTTCCCCACACACTGAAACCCCTTCCCCACAACACTGAAACCCCTTCCACACATACCGAAACACCTTCCCCACACACTGAAACCCCTTCCCCACACACTGAAACCCCTTCCCCACACACTGATACACCTCCTGCACACACTGAAACACCATCCCCACACACTGAAATCCCTTCCCCACACACTGAAATACCTTCATCAGACACTGAAACACCTTGCACAAACACTGATACCCCTTCCCCACACACTGAAACCGTTCCCCACACACTGAAACACGTTCTCCACACACTGAAACCCCTTCCCCACACACTGAAACACCTTCCCCATACACTGAAACACCTTCCCCACACACTGAAACCCCTTCCGCACACACTGAAACACCATCCCCACACACTGAAACCCTTCCCCACACACTGAAACCCCTTCCCCACACACTGAAACACATCCCCATACACTGAAACACCTTCCCCACACACTGAAACCCCTTCTGCACAAATTGTAACCCATCCCCACACACTGAAACCCAACCCCACACACTGAAATCACTTCCTCTCACTCTGAAACCCTTCCCCACACAATGAAAACCCTTCCCCACACACTGAAACCCCATCCCCACACACTGAAACCCTTCCCCAGACACTGAATCCCCTTCCTCACACACTGATACCCCTTCCCCACACACTGAAACCCTTCACCAAAAACTGAAACCCTTCCCCTCACACTGAAACCCCTTTCCCACACACTGAAACCCCTTCCCCACACACTGAAACCGTTCCCCAAACACTGATACCCATTCACCACACACTGAAACACATTGCCCACACACTGAAAACCTTCCAAAGACACTGAAGCACATTCCCCACACACTGAAACCCCTTCCCCACACAAAGAAACCCCTTCCCCACACACTGAAACGCCTTCCGCTCTGACTGAAACCCCTTCTGCACACACTGAAACACCTTCCCCACACAATGAAACCCCTTCCCCACAACACTGAAACCCCTTCCACATATACCGAAACACCTTCCCCACACACTGAAACCCCTTCCGCACACACTGAAGCCCTGCCCCACACACAGAAACACCTTCCCCACACACTGAAACCCCTTCCCCACACACTGAAAGCCCTTCCCCACACACTGAAATACCTTCATCAGACACTGAAACACCTTCCTCACACACTGATACCCCTTCCCCACACACTGAAACCGTTCCCCGTACACTGAAACACGTTCTCGACACACTGAAACCCCTTCCCCACATACTGAAACACCTTCCCCATACACTGAAACACCTTCCCCACACACTGAAACCCCTTCCCCACACACTGAAACACCTCCTGCACACACTGAAACACCATCCCCACACACTGAAATCCCTTCCCCACACACTGAAATACCTTCATCAGACACTGAAACACCTTTCTCACACACTGATACCCCTTCCCCACACACTGAAACCGTTCCCCACACACTGAAACACGTTCTCCACACACTGAAACCCCTTCCCCACACACTGAAACACCTTCCCCATACATTGAAACACCTTCCCCACACACTGAAACCCCTTCCGCACACACTGAAACACCATCCCCACACACTGAAACCCTTCCCCACACAGTGAAACCCCTTCCGCAAACACTGAAACCCTTCCCCACTCACTGAAACCCATTCCCCACTCACTGAAACACCGTCCCCACACACTGTAACCCTTCCCCACACACTGAAACACTTCCCCACACACTGAAACCCCTTCCCTGCACACTGAAACTCCTTCCCCACACACTGAAACCCCTTCCACACACACTCAAACCCTTCCCCACACACTGAAACCCCTTCGTCACACACTGAAACCCATCCCCACACACTGAAACCCCACACCCTCACACTGAAACCCCTTCCCCACACACTGAAACCCCTTACCCAAACACTGAAACACATCCCCACACACTGAAAGACCTTCCCCACACACTGAAACCCAATCTGCACACATTGTAACCCATACCCACGCACTGAAACCCATCCCCACACACTGAAACCCCTCCCCACACACTGAAACCCCTTCCCGACACACTGAAACCACTTCCACACACACTGAAACACATCCCCACACACTGAAACACCTTCCCCACACACTGAAACCCCTTCCGCACACACAGAAACCCAGCCCCACACACAGAAACCCATCCCCACACACTGAAATCTTTCCCCACAAAATGAAACACATCCCCACACATTGAAACTCATCCCCACACACAGAAACACCTTCCCCACACACTGAAACCCCTTCCCTACATACTGAAACACCTTCCCCACACACTGAAACACCTTCCCCACACAATGAAACCCCTTCCCCACAACACTGAAACCCCTTCCACATATACCGAAACACCTTCCCCACACACTGAAACCCCTTCCGCACACACTGAAGCCCTGCCCCACACACAGAAACACCTTCCCCACACACTGAAAACCCTTCCCCACACACTGAAAGCCCTTCCCCACACACTGAAATACCTTCATCAGACACTGAAACACCTTCCTCACACACTGATACCCCTTCCCCACACACTGAAACCGTTCCCCGCACACTGAAACACGTTCTCCACACACTGAAACCCCTTCCCCACACACTGAAACACCTTCCCCATACACTGAAACACCTTCCCCACACACTTAAACCCCTTCCCCACACACTGAAACACCTCCTGCACACACTGAAACACCATCCCCACACACTGAAATCCCTTCCCCACACACTGAAATACCTTCATCAGACACTGAAACACCTTTCTCACACACTGATACCCCTTCCCCACACACTGAAACCGTTCTCCACACACTGAAACACGTTCTCCACACACTGAAACCCCTTCCCCACACACTGAAACACCTTCCCCATACACTGAAACACCTTCCCCACACACTGAAACCCCTTCCGCACACACTGAAACACCATCCCCACACACTTGAAACCCTTCCCCACACAGTGAAACCCCTTCCCCAAACACTGAAACCCTTCCCCACTCACTGAAACCCATTCCCCACTCACTGAAACACCGTCCCCACACACTGTAACCCTTCCCCACACACTGAAACACTTCCCCACACACTGAAACCCCTTCCCTGCACACTGAAACTCCTTCCCCACACACTGAAACCCCTTCCACACACACTCAAACCCTTCCCCACACACTGAAACCCCTTCGTCACACACTGAAACCCATCCCCACACACTGAAACCCCACACCCTCACACTGAAACCCCTTCCCCACACACTGAAACCCCTTACCCAAACACTGAAACACATCCCCACACACTGAAATACCTTCCCCACACACTGAAACCCAATCCGCACACATTGTAACCCATACCCACGCACTGAAACCCATCCCCACACACTGAAACCCCTCCCCACACACTGAAACCCCTTCCCGACACACTGAAACCACTTCCACACACACTGAAACACATCCCCACACACTGAAACACCTTCCCCACACACTGAAACCCCTTCCGCACACACAGAAACCCAGCCCCACACACAGAAACCCATCCCCACACACTGAAATCTTTCCCCACAAAATGAAACACATCCCCACACATTGAAACTCATCCCCACACACAGAAACACCTTCCCCACACACTGAAACCCCTTCCCTACATACTGAAACACCTTCCCCACACACTGAAACCCCTTCCCCACACACTGAAACCCCTTCCCCACATACTGAAACACCTTCCCCACACACTAAAACCCCTTCTGCACACACTGAAACCCATCCCAACACACTGAAACCCCACACCCACCCAATGAAACCCCTTCCCCACACCCTGAAACCCCTTCACCTCACACTGAAACACATCCCCATACACTGAAACACCTTCCCCACACACTGAAACCCCTTCTGCACACTTTGTAACCCATCCCCACACACTGAAACCCAACCCCACACACTGAAATCACTTCCTCTCACTCTGAAACCCTTCCCCACACACTGAAAACCCTTCCCCACTCACTGAAGCACATCCCCACACACTGAAACCCCTTCCCCACACACTGAAAATCATCCCCGCACACTGCAACCCTTTCCCCACACACTGAAACACCTTCCCCACACACTGAAACACCTTCCCCACAGAATGAAACCCCTTCCGCAAACACTGAAACACAATCCCCACACACTGAAACCCTTTCCCCACACACTGAAACACCTTCCGCACACACTGAAACTCCTTGCGCACACACTGAAACACCTTCCCCACACACTGAAATCCCTTCCCCACACACTGAAATCTTTCCCCACAAAATGAAACACATCCCCACACATTGAAACTCATTCCCACACACAGAAACACCTTCCCCACACACTGAAATCCCTTCCCTACACACTGAAACACCTTCCCCACACACTGAAACCCCTTCCCCACACACTGAAACCCCTTCCCCACATACTGAAACACCTTCCCCACACACTGAAACCCCTTCTGCACACACTGAAACCCATCCCCACACACTGAAACCCCACACCCACACACTGAAACCCCTTCCCCACACACTGAAACCCGTTCCCCACACACTGAAAAACATCCCCATACACTGAAACACCTTCCCCACACACTGAAACCCCTTCTGCACAATTTGTAACCCATCCCCACACACTGAAACCCAACCCCACACACTGAAATCACTTCCTCTCACTCTGAAACCCTTCCCCACACACTGAAACCCCTTCCCCACAAACTGAAAATCATCCCCGCACACTGAAACCCTTTCCCCAGACACTGAAACACATCCACACACACTGAAACACCTTCCCCACAGACTGAAACCCCTTCCGCAAACACTGAAACACAATCCCCACACACTGAAACCCTTTCCCCACACACTGAAACACTTTCCGCACACACTGAAACTCCTTGCGCACGTTTTGAAACACCTTCCCCAAACACTGAAACACCTTCCCCATACACTGAAACACCTTCCCCACACACTGAAACCCCTTCCCCACACACTGATACACCTCCTGCACACACTGAAACACCATCCCCACACACTGAAATCCCTTCCCCACACACTGAAATACCTTCATCAGACACTGAAACACCTTGCTCACACACTGATACCCCTTTCCCACACACTGAAACCGTTCCCCACACACTGAAACACGTTCTCCACACACTGAAACCCCTTCCCCACACACTGAAACACCTTCCCCATACACTGAAACACCTTCCCCACACACTGAAACCCCTTCCGCTCACACTGAAACACCATCCCCACACACTGAAACCCTTCCCCACACAGTGAAACCCCTTCCGCAAACACTGAAACCCTTCCCCTCTCACTGAAACCCATTCCCCACTCACTGAAACACCGTCCCCACACACTGTAACCCTTCCCCACACACTGAAACACTTCCCCACACACTGAAACCCCTACCCTGCACACTGAAACTCCTTCCCCACACACTGAAACCCCTTCCACACACACTCAAACCCTTCCCCACACACTGAAACCCCTTCGTCACACACTGAAACCCATCCCCACACACTGAAACCCCACACCCTCACACTGAAACCCCTTGCCCACACACTGAAACCCCTTACCCAAACACTGAAACACATCCCCACACACTGAAATACCTTCCCCACACACTGAAACCCATTCCGCACACATTGTAACCCATACCCACGCACTGAAACCCATCCCCACACACTGAAACCCCTCCCCACACTCTGAAACCCCTTCCCGACACACTGAAACCACTTCCACACGCACTGAAACACATCCCCACACACTGAAACACCTTCCCCACACACTGAAACCCCTTCCGCACACACAGAAACCCAGCCCCACACACAGAAACCCATCCCCACAAAATGAAACACATCCCCACACATTGAAACTCATCCCCACACACAGAAACACCTTCCCCACACACTGAAACCCCTTCCCTACATACTGAAACAGCTTCCCCACACACTGAAACACCTTCCACACACACTGAAACCCCTTCTGCACACTTTGTAACCCATCCCCACACACTGAAACCCAACCCCACACACTGAAATCACTTCCTCTCACTCTGAAACCCTTCCCCACACACTGAAAACCCTTCCCCACTCACTGAAGCACATCCCCACACACTGAAATCCCTTCCCCACACACTGAAAATCATCCCCGCACACTGCAACCCTTTCCCCACACACTGAAACACATCCACACACACTGAAACACCTTCCCCACAGAATGAAACCCCTTCCGCAAACACTGAAACACAATCCCCACACACTGAAACCCTTTCCCCACACATTGAAACACCTTCCGCACACACTGAAACTCCTTGCGCACACACTGAAACACCTTCCCCACACACTGAAATCCCTTCCCCACACACTGAAATCTTTCCCCACAAAATGAAACACATCCCCACACATTGAAACTCATTCCCACACACAGAAACACCTTCCCCACACACTGAAATCCCTTCCCTACACACTGAAACACCTTCCCCACACACTGAAACCCCTTCCCCACACACTGAAACCCCTTCACCACATTCTGAAACACCTTCCGCACACACTGAAACCCCTTCTGCACACACTGAAACCCATCCCCACACACTGAAACCCCACACCCACACACTGAAGCCCCTTCCCCACACACTGAAACCCATTCACCACACACTGAAAAACATCCCCATACACTGAAACACCTTCCCCACACACTGAAACCCCTTCTGCACAATTTGTTACCCATCCCCACACACTGAAACCCAACCCCACACACTGAAATCACTTCCTCTCACTCTGAAACCCTTCCCCACACACTGAAACCCCTTCCCCACAAACTGAAAATCATCCCCGCACACTGAAACCCTTTCCCCACACACTGAAACCATTCCCCACACACTGAAACCCCTTCCCCACACACTGAAACACATCCCCATACACTGAAACACCTTCCCCACACACTGAAACCCCTTCTGCACAAATTGTAACCCATCCCCACACACTGAAACCCAACCCCACACACTGAAATCACTTCCTCTCACTCTGAAACCCTTCCCCACACAATGAAAACCCTTCCCCACTCACTGAAGCACATCCCCACACACTGAAACCCCTTCCCCACACAGTGAAACCCCATCCCCACACACTGAAACCCTTCCCCAGACACTGAATCCCCTTCCTCACACACTGATACCCCTTCCCCACACACTGAAACCCTTCACCAAAAACTGAAACCCTTCCCCTCACACTGAAACCCCTTTCCCACACACTGAAACCCCTTCCCCACACACTGAAACCGTTCCCCAAACACTGATACCCATTCACCACACACTGAAACACATTGCCCACACACTGAAAACCTTCCAAAGACACTGAAGCACATTCCCCACACACTGAAACCCCTTCCCCACACAAAGAAACCCCTTCCCCACACAATGAAACGCCTTCCGCTCTGACTGAAACCCCTTCTGCACACACTGAAACACCTTCCCCACACACTGAAACCCCTTCCCCACAACACTGAAACCCCTTCCACATATACCGAAACACCTTCCCCACACACTGAAACCCCTTCCGCACACACTGAAGCCCTGCCCCACACATAGAAACACCTTCCCCACACACTGAAACTCATCCCCACACACTGAAAGCCCTTCCCCACACACTGAAGTACCTTCATCAGACACTGAAACACCTTCCTCACACACTGATACCCCTTCCCCACACACTGAAACCGTTCCCCGCACACTGAAACACGTTCTCCACACACTGAAACCCCTTGCCCACACACTGAAACACCTTCCCCATACACTGAAACACCTTCCACACACACTGAAACCCCTTCCCCACACACTGAAACACCTCCTGCACACACTGAAACACCATCCCCACACACTGAAACTCATCCCCACACACTGAAAGCCCTTCCCCACACACTGAAATACCTTCATCAGACACTGAAACACCTTCCTCACACACTGATACCCCTTCCCCACATACTGAAACCGTTCCCCGCACACTGAAACCCCTTCCCCACACCCTGAAACCCCTTCCCCACACACTGAAACACATCCCCATACACTGAAGCACCTTCCACACACACTGAAACCCCTTCTGCACACTTTGTAACCCATCCCCACACACTGAAACCCAACCCCACACACTGAAATCACTTCCTCTCACTCTGAAACCCTTCCCCACACACTGAAAACCCTTCCCCACTCACTGAAGCACATCCCCACACACTGAAACCCCTTCCCCACACACTGAAAATCATCCCCGCACACTGCAACCCTTTCCCCACACACTGAAACACATCCACACACACTGAAACACCTTCCCCACAGAATGAAACCCCTTCCGCAAACACTGAAACACAATCCCCACACACTGAAACCCTTTCCCCACACACTGAAACACCTTCCGCACACACTGAAACTCCTTGCGCACACACTGAAACACCTTCCCCACACACTGAAATCCCTTCCCCACACACTGAAATCTTTCCCCACAAAATGAAACACATCCCCACACATTGAAACTCATTCCCACACACAGAAACACCTTCCCCACACACTGAAATCCCTTCCCTACACACTGAAACACCTTCCCCACACACTGAAACCCCTTCCCCACACACTGAAACCCCTTCACCACATACTGAAACACCTTCCCCACACACTGAAACCCCTTCCACACACACTGAAACCCCTTCTGCACACTTTGTAACCCATCCCCACACACTGAAACCCAACCCCACACACTGAAATCACTTCCTCTCACTCTGAAACCCTTCCCCACACACTGAAAACCCTTCCCCACTCACTGAAGCACATCCCCACACACTGAAATCCCTTCCCCACACACTGAAAATCATCCCCGCACACTGCAACCCTTTCCCCACACACTGAAATACATCCACACACACTGAAACACCTTCCCCACACACTGAAACCCCTTCCCCACACACTGAAACACCTCCTGCACACACTGAAACACCATCCCCACACACTGAAATCCCTTCCCCACACACTGAAATACCTTCATCAGACACTGAAACACCTTTCTCACACACTGATACCCCTTCCCCACACACTGAAACCGTTCCCCACACACTGAAACACGTTCTCCACACACTGAAATCTTTCCCCACAAAATGAAACACATCCCCACACATTGAAACTCATTCCCACACACAGAAACACCTTCCCCACACACTGAAATCCCTTCCCCACACACTGAAATCCCTTCCCCACACACTGAAATCTTTCCCCACAAAATGAAACACATCCCCACACATTGAAACTCATTCCCACACACAGAAACACCTTCCCCACACACTGAAATCCCTTCCCTACACACTGAAACACCTTCCCCACACACTGAAACCCCTTCCCCACACACTGAAACCCCTTCACCACATTCTGAAACACCTTCCCCACACACTGAAACCCCTTCTGCACACACTGAAACCCATCCCCACACACTGAAACCCCACACCCACACACTGAAGCCCCTTCCCCACACACTGAAACCCATTCACCACACACTGAAAAACATCCCCATACACTGAAACACCTTCCCCACACACTGAAACCCCTTCTGCACAATTTGTTACCCATCCCCACACACTGAAACCCAACCCCACACACTGAAATCACTTCCTCTCACTCTGAAACCCTTCCCCACACACTGAAACCCCTTCCCCACAAACTGAAAATCATCCCCGCACACTGAAACCCTTTCCCCACACACTGAAACCATTCCCCACACACTGAAACCCCTTCCCCACACACTTAAACACATCCCCATACACTGAAACACCTTCCCCACACACTGAAACCCCTTCTGCACAAATTGTAACCCATCCCCACACACTGAAACCCAACCCCACACACTGAAATCACTTCCTCTCACTCTGAAACCCTTCCCCACACAATGAAAACCCTTCCCCACTCACTGAAGCACATCCCCACACACTGAAACCCCTTCCCCACACAGTGAAACCCCATCCCCACACACTGAAACCCTTCCCCAGACACTGAATCCCCTTCCTCACACACTGATACCCCTTCCCCACACACTGAAACCCTTCACCAAAAACTGAAACCCTTCCCCTCACACTGAAACCCCTTTCCCACACACTGAAACCCCTTCCCCACACACTGAAACCGTTCCCCAAACACTGATACCCATTCACCACACACTGAAACACATTGCCCACACACTGAAAACCTTCCAAAGACACTGAAGCACATTCCCCACACACTGAAACCCCTTCCCCACACAAAGAAACCCCTTCCCCACACGATGAAACGCCTTCCGCTCTGACTGAAACCCCTTCTGCACACACTGAAACACCTTCCCCACACACTGAAACCCCTTCCCCACAACACTGAAACCCCTTCCACATATACCGAAACACCTTCCCCACACACTGAAACCCCTTCCGCACACACTGAAGCCCTGCCCCACACATAGAAACACCTTCCCCACACACTGAAACTCATCCCCACACACTGAAAGCCCTTCCCCACACACTGAAGTACCTTCATCAGACACTGAAACACCTTCCTCACACACTGATACCCCTTCCCCACACACTGAAACCGTTCCCCGCACACTGAAACACGTTCTCCACACACTGAAACCCCTTGCCCACACACTGAAACACCTTCCCCATACACTGAAACACCTTCCACACACACTGAAACCCCTTCCCCACACACTGAAACACCTCCTGCACACACTGAAACACCATCCCCACACACTGAAACTCATCCCCACACACTGAAAGCCCTTCCCCACACACTGAAATACCTTCATCAGACACTGAAACACCTTCCTCACACACTGATACCCCTTCCCCACATACTGAAACCGTTCCCCGCACACTGAAACCCCTTCCCCACACCCTGAAACCCCTTCCCCACACACTGAAACACATCCCCATACACTGAAGCACCTTCCACACACACTGAAACCCCTTCTGCACACTTTGTAACCCATCCCCACACACTGAAACCCAACCCCTCACACTGAAATCACTTCCTCTCACTCTGAAACCCTTCCCCACACACTGAAAACCCTTCCCCACTCACTGAAGCACATCCCCACACACTGAAACCCCTTCCCCACACACTGAAAATCATCCCCGCACACTGCAACCCTTTCCCCACACACTGAAACACATCCACACACACTGAAACACCTTCCCCACAGAATGAAACCCCTTCCGCAAACACTGAAACACAATCCCCACACACTGAAACCCTTTCCCCACACACTGAAACACCTTCCGCACACACTGAAACTCCTTGCACACACACTGAAACACCTTCCCCACACACTGAAATCCCTTCCCCACACACTGAAATCTTTCCCCACAAAATGAAACACATCCCCACACATTGAAACTCATTCCCACACACAGAAACACCTTCCCCACATACTGAAATCCCTTCCCTACACACTGAAACACCTTCCCCACACACTGAAACCCCTTCCCCACACACTGAAACCCCTTCACCACATACTGAAACACCTTCCCCACACACTGAAACCCCTTCTGCACACACTGAAACCCATCCCCACACACTGAAACCCCACACCCACACACTGAAGCCCCTTCCCCACACACTGAAACCCATTCACCACACACTGAAAAACATCCCCATACACTGAAGCACCTTCCCCACACACTGAAACCCCTTCTGCACAATTTGTAACCCATCCCCACACACTGAAACCCAACCCCACACACTGAAATCACTTCCTCTCACTCTGAAACCCTTCCCCACACACTGAAACCCCTTCCCCACAAACTGAAAATCATCCCCGCACACTGAAACCCTTTCCCCATACACTGAAACACATCCACACACACTGAAACACCTTCCCCACAGACTGAAACCCCTTCCGCAAACACTGAAACACAATCCCCACACACTGAAACCCTTTCCCCACACACTGAAACACTTTCCGCACACACTGAAACTCCTTGCGCACGCATTGAAACACCTTCCCCACACACTGAAATCCCTTCCCCACACACTGAAATCTTTCCCCACAAAATGAAACACATCCCCACACATTGAAACTCATTCCCACACACAGAAACACCTTCCCCACACACTGAAACCCCTTCCCTACACACTGAAACACCTTCCCCACACACTGAAACCCCTTCCCCACACACTGAAACCCCTTCCCCACATACTGAAACACCTTCCCCACACACTGAAACCCCTTCTGCACACACTGAAACCCATCCCCACAAACTGAAACACCACACCCACCCACTGAAACCCCTTCCCCACACACTGAAACCCCTTCCCCACACACTGAAACACATCCCCATACACTGAAACACCTTCCCCACACACTGAAACCCCTTCTGCACAAATTGTAACCCATCCCCACACACTGAAACCCCTTCCCCACACACTGAAAACCATTCCGCACACACTGTAACACCTTCCCCACACACTGAAACCCCTTCCCCACACACTGAAACCCTTATCGCACACACTGAAACCTCTTCCGCACGCACTGAAACACCTTCCCCACACACTGAAACCCCTTCCCCACACACTGAAACCCCTTCCGCACACACTGAAACACCTTCCCCACACACTGAAACCCCTTCCCCACACACTGAACACCTTATCGCACACACTGAAACCTCTTCCGCACACACTGAAACACCTTCCCCACACACTGAAACCTCTTCCCCACACACTGAAACCCCTTCCGCACACACTGAAACACCTTCCCCACACACTGAAACCCCTTCTCCACACACTGAAACCACTTCCGCACACAGTGAAACCCTTCCCCACACACTGAAACCCCTTCCTCACACACTGACACACATCCCCACACACTGAAACCCCTTCCCCACACACTGAAACCCCTTCCCCACACACTCAAAACCCTTCCCCACACACTGAAACCCTTCCCCACACTCTGAAACACATTCCCCACACACTGAAACAATTACCCAAACTCTGAAACCCCTTCCCCACACACTGAAACACCTTCCCCACACACTTAAACACCTTCCCCACACACTGAAGTCCATCCCCACACACTGAAACCCATCCCCACACACTGAAACCCAATCCGCACACATCGAAACACCATCCCCACTCACTGAAACCCTTACCCACACAGTGAAACCCCTTCCGCAAACACTGAATCCCTTCCCCACACACTGAAACCCCTTCCTCACACACTGAAACTCATCCCCACACACTGAAACCCCTTCCCCACACACTGATACCCCTTCCCCACACACTCAAATCCCTTCCCCACACACTGAAACCCTTCCCCACACTCTGAAACACATTCCCCACACACTGAAACAATTACCCAAACTCTGAAACCCATTCCCCACACACTGAAACACCTTCCCCACACACTTAAACACCTTCCCCACACACTGAAGTCCATCCCCACACACTGAAACCCATCCCCACACACTGAAACCCCTTCCGCACACACTGAAACACCATCCCCACACACTGAAACCCTTCCCCACACAGTGAAACCCCTTCCGCAAACACTGAATCCCTTCCCCACACACTGAAACCCATTCCCCACTCACTGAAACACCGTCCCCACACACTGTAACCCTTCCTCACTAACTGAAACACTTCCCCACACACTGAAACCCCTACCCAGCACACTGAAACCCCTTCCCCACACACTGAAACCCTTCACCACACACTGAAACCCCTTCCCCACACACTGAAACACCTTCCCCACACACTGAAACCCTTCCCCACACACTGAAACCCTTCCCCACACTCTGAAACCGCTTCCCCACATACTGAAATCCCTTCCGCACATGCTGAAACACCTTCCACACACACTGAAACTCCTTCCCCACACACTGAAACCCCTTCCACACACACTCAAACCCTTCCCCACACACTGAAACCCCTTCCGCACACACTGAAACCCATCCCCACACACTGAAACCCCACACCCTCACACTGAAACCCCTTCCCCACACATTGAAACCCCTTACCCAAACACTGAAACACATCCCCACACACTGAAATACCTTCCCCACACACTGAAACCCATTCCGCACACATTGTAACCCATACCCACGCACTGAAACACCTTCCCCACACACTTAAACACCTTCCCCACACACTGAAACCCATCCCCACACACTGAAACACCTTGCCCACACACTGAAACCCCTTCCGCACACATTGATGTCCATCCCCACACACTGAAACCCATCCCCACACACTGAAACCCCTTCACCACACAATGAACCCCCTTCCTCACACACTGAAACTCCACCCCACACACAGAAACACCTTCCCCACATACTGATACCCCTTCCGCACACACTGACACCCATCCCCATACACTGAAATCCATCCCCACACACTGAAACCCATCCCCACACACTGAAACCCCTTCCCCACACACTGAAACACCTTCCCCACACACTGAAACATCTTCCCCACACACTGAAACCCCTTCCCCACACACTGAAACCCCTTCCGCACACACTGTAACACCTTCCCCACACACTGAAACCCCTTCCCCACACACTGAACACCTTATCGCACACACTGAAACCTCTTCTGCACACACTGAAACACCTTCCCTGCACACTGAAACCTCTTCCCCACACACTGAAACCCCTTCCGCACACACTGAAACACCTTCCCCACACACTGAAACCCCTTCCCCACACACTGAAACCACTTCTGCACACAGTGAAACCCTTCCCCACACACTGAAACCCCTTCCTCACACACTGAAACACATCCCCACACACTGAAACCCCTTCCCCACACACTGAAACACCTTCCCCACACACTCAAAACCCTTCCCCACACAATGAAACCCTTCCCCACACTCTGAAACACATTCCCCACACACTGAAACAATTACCCAAACTCTGAAACCCCTTCCCCACACACTGAAACACCTTCCCCACACACTTAAACACCTTCCCCACACACTGAAACCCATCCCCACACATTGAAACAGCTTGCCCACACACTGAAACCCCTTCCGCACACATTGAAGTCCATCCCCACACACTGAAACCCATCCCCACACACTGAAACCCCTTCCGCACACACTGAAACACCATCCCCACACACTGAAACCCTTCCCCACACAGTGAAACCCCTTCCGCAAACACTGAATCCCTTCCCCACACACTGAAACCCATTCCCCACTCACTGAAACACCGTCCGCACACACTGTAACCCTTCCTCACAAACTGAAACACTTCCCCACACACTGAAACCCCTACCCAGCACACTGAAACCCCTTCCCCACACACTGAAACCCCTTCCCCACACACTGAAACCCTTCACCACACACTGAAACCCCTTCCCCACACACTGAAACACCTTCCCCACACACTGAAACCCTTCCCCACACTCTGAAACCGCTTCCCCACATACTGAAATCCCTTCCGCACATGCTGAAACACCTTCCACACACACTGAAACTCCTTCCCCACACACTGAAACCCCTTCCACTCACACTCAAACCCTTCCCCACACACTGAAACCCCTTCCGCACACACTGAAACCCATCCCCACACATTGAAACCCCACACCCTCACACTGAAACCCCTTCCCCACACACTGAAACCCCTTACCCAAACACTGAAACACATCCCCACACACTGAAATACCTTCCCCACACACTGAAACCCATTCCGCACACATTGTAACCCATACCCACGCACTGAAACACCTTCCCCACACACTTAAACACCTTCCCCACACACTGAAACCCATCCCCACACACTGAAACACCTTGCCCACACACTGAAACCCCTTCCGCACACATTGATGTCCATCCCCACACACTGAAACCCATCCCGACACACTGAAACCCCTTCACCACACAATGAACCCCCTTCCCCACACACTGAAACTCCACCCCACACACAGAAACACCTTCCCCACATACTGATACCCCTTCCGCACACACTGACACCCATCCCCACAAACTGAAATCCATCCCCACACACTGAAACCCATCCCCACACACTGAAACCCCTTCCCCACACACTGAAACACCTTCCCCACACACTGAAACATCTTCCCCACACACTGAAACCCCTTCCCCACACACTGAAACACCACCTGCACACACTGAAACACCTTCCCCACACACTGAAATCCCTTCCCCACACACTGAAATACCTTCATCAGACACTGAAACACCTTCCTCACACACTGATACCCCTTCCCCACACACTGAAACCGTTCGCCACACACTGAAACACGTTCTCCACACACTGAAACCCCTTCCCCACACACTGAAACACCTTCCCCATACACTGAAACACCTTCCCCACACACTGAAACCCCTTCTGCACACACTGAAACACCATCCCCACACACTGAAACCCTTCCCCACACAGTGAAACCCCTTCCGCAAACACTGAAACCCTTCCCCACACACTGAAACCCATTCCCCACTCACTGAAACACCGTCCCCACACACTGTAACCCTTCCCCACACACAGAAACCCAGCCCCACACACAGAAACCCATCCCCACACACTGAAACCCATCCCCACACACTGAACCAACTTCCCCACACACTGAAATCTTTCCCCACAAAATGAAACACATCCCCACACATTGAAACTCATCCCCACACACAGAAACACCTTCCCCACACACTGAAACCCCTTCCCTACACACTGAAACACCTTCCCCACACACTGAAACCCCTTCCCCACAAACTGAAACCCCTTCCCCACATACTGAAACACCTTCCCCACACACTGAAACCCCTTCTGCACACACTGAAACCTATCCCCACACACTGAAACCCCACACACACCCACTGAAACCCCTTCCCCACACACTGAAACCCCTTCCCCACACACTGAAACACCTTCCCCACACACTTAAACACCTTCCCCACACACTGAAACCCATCCCCACACACTGAAACACCTTGCCCACACACTGAAACCCCTTCCGCACACATTGAAGTCCATCCCCACACACTGAAACCCATCCCCACACACTGAAACCCCTTCCGCACACACTGAAACACCATCCCCACACACTGAAACCCTTCCCCACACAGTGAAACCCCTTCCGCAAACACTGAATCCCTTCCCCACACACTGAAACCCATTCCCCACTCACTGAAACACCGTCCGCACACACTGTAACCCTTCCTCACAAACTGAAACACTTCCCCACACACTGAAACCCCTACCCAGCACACTGAAACCCCTTCCCCACACACTGAAACCCCTTCCCCACACACTGAAACCCTTCACCACACACTGAAACCCCTTCCCCACACACTGAAACACCTTCCCCACACACTGAAACCCTTCCCCACACACTGAAACCCTTCCCCACACTCTGAAACCGCTTCCCCACATACTGAAATCCCTTCCGCACATGCTGAAACACCTTCCACACACACTGAAACTCCTTCCCCACACACTGAAACCCCTTCCACTCACACTCAAACCCTTCCCCACACACTGAAACCCCTTCCACACACACTGAAACCCATCCCCACACATTGAAACCCCACACCCTCACACTGAAACCCCTTCCCCACACACTGAAACCCCTTACCCAAACACTGAAACACATCCCCACACACTGAAATACCTTCCCCACACACTGAAACCCATTCCGCACACATTGTAACCCATACCCACGCACTGAAACACCTTCCCCACACACTTAAACACCTTCCCCACACACTGAAACCCATCCCCACACACTGAAACACCTTGCCCACACACTGAAACCCCTTCCGCACACATTGATGTCCATCCCCACACACTGAAACCCTTCCCCACACAGTGAAACCCCTTCCGCAAACACTGAATCCCTTCCCCACACACAGAAACCCATTCCCCACTCACTGAAACACCGTCCGCACACACTGTAACCCTTCCTCACAAACTGAAACACTTCCCCACACACTGAAACCCCTACCCAGCACACTGAAACCCCTTCCCCACACACTGAAACCCCTTCCGCACACACTGAAACCCTTCACCACACACTGAAACCCCTTCCCCACACACTGAAACACCTTCCCCACACACTGAAACCCTTCCCCACACTCTGAAACCGCTTCCCCACATACTGAAATCCCTTCCGCACATGCTGAAACACCTTCCACACACACTGAAACTCCTTCCCCACACACTGAAACCCCTTCCACTCACACTCAAACCCTTCCCCACACACTGAAACCCCTTCCGCACACACTGAAACCCATCCCCACACATTAAAACCCCACACCCCCACACTGAAACCCCTTCCCCACACACTGAAACCCCTTACCCAAACACTGAAAGACATCCCCACACACTGAAATACCTTCCCCACACACTGAAACCCATTCCGCACACATTGTAACCCATACCCACGCACTGAAACACCTTCCCCACACACTTAAACACCTTCCCCACACACTGAAACCCATCCCCACACACTGAAACACCTTGCCCACACACTGAAACCCCTTCCGCACACATTGATGTCCATCCCCACACACTGAAACCCATCCCCACACACTGAAACCCCTTCACCACACAATGAACCCCCTTCCCCACACACTGAAACTCCACCCCACACACAGAAACACCTTCCCCACATACTGATACCCCTTCCGCACACACTGACACCCATCCCCACACACTGAAATCCATCCCCACACACTGAAACCCATCCCCACACACTGAAACCCCTTCCCCACACACTGAAACACCTTCCCCACACACTGAAACATCTTCCCCACACACTGAAACCCCTTCCCCACACACTGAAACACCTCCTGCACACACTGAAACACCTTCCCACACACTGAAATCCCTTCCCCACACACTGAAATACCTTCATCAGACACTGAAACACCTTCCTCACACACTGATACCCCTTCCCCACACACTGAAACCGTTCGCCACACACTGAAACACGTTCTCCACACACTGAAACCCCTTCCCCACACACTGAAACACCTTCCCCATACACTGAAACACCTTCCCCACACACTGAAACCCCTTCTGCACACACTGAAACACCATCCCCACACACTGAAACCCTTCCCCACACAGTGAAACCCCTTCCGCAAACACTGAAACCCTTCCCCACACACTGAAACCCATTCCCCACTCACTGAAACACCGTCCCCACACACTGTAACCCTTCCCCACACACAGAAACCCAGCCCCACACACAGAAACCCATCCCCACACACTGAAACCCATCCCCACACACTGAACCAACTTCCCCACACACTGAAATCTTTCCCCACAAAATGAAACACATCCCCACACATTGAAACTCATCCCCACACACAGAAACACCTTCCCCACACACTGAAACCCCTTCCCTACACACTGAAACACCTTCCCCACACACTGAAACCCCTTCCCCACAAACTGAAACCCTTTCCCCACATACTGAAACACCTTCCCCACACACTGAAACCCCTTCTGCACACACTGAAACCTATCCCCACACACTGAAACCCCACACACACCCACTGAAACCCCTTCCCCACACACTGAAACCCCTTCCCCACACACTGAAACACCTTCCCCACACACTTAAACACCTTCCCCACACACTGAAACCCATCCCCACACACTGAAACACCCTGCCCACACACTGAAACCCCTTCCGCACACATTGAAGTCCATCCACACACACTGAAATCCATCCCCACACACTGAAACCCCTTCCGCACACACTGAAACACCATCCCCACACACTGAAACCCTTCCCCACACAGTGAAACCCCTTCTGCAAACACTGAAACCCCTTCCCCACACACTGAAACCCATTCCCCACTCACTGAAACACTGTCCCCACACACTGTAACCCTTCCACACACACTGATACACTTCCCCAAACACTGAAACCCCTTCACTGCACACTGAAACCCCTTCCCCACACACAGAAACCCCTTCCCCACACACTGAAACCCTTCACCACACACTGAAACCCCTTCCCTACACACTGAAACACCTTCCCCACACACTGAAACACTTCCCCACACACTGAAACCCTTCCCCACACTCTGAAACCGCTTCCCGACATACTGAAACCCCTTCCCCACACACTGAAACACCTTCCCCACACACTGAAACCCTTCCCCACACACTGAAACACCTTCCCCACACACTGAAACACCTTCCCCACACACTGAAACCACTTCTGCACAATTTGTAACCCATCCCCACACACTGAAACCCAACCCCACACACTGAAATCACTTCCTCTCACTCTGAAACCCTTCCCCACACACTGAAACCCCTTCCCCACAAACTGAAAATCATCCCCGCACACTGAAACCCTTTCCCCACACACTGAAACACATCCACACACACTGAAACACCTTCCCCACAGACTGAAACCCCTTCCGCAAACACTGAAACACAATCCCCACACACTGAAACCCTTTCCCCACACACTGAAACACCTTCCGCACACACTCAAACTCCTTGCGCACACACTGAAACACCTTCCCCACACACTGAAATCCGTTCCCCACACACTGAAATCTTTCCCCACATAATGAAACACATCCCCACACATTGAAACTCATTCCCACACACAGAAACCCCTTCCCTACACACTGAAACACCTTCCCCACACACTGAAACCCCTTCCCCACACACTGAAACCTCTTCCCACATACTGAAACACCTTCCCCACACACTGAAACCCCTTCTGCACAAACTGAAACCCATCCCCACACACTGAAACCCCACACCCACTCACTGAAACCCCTTCCCCACACACTGAAACCCCTTCCTCACACACTGAAACACATCCCCATACACTGAAACACCTTCCCCACACACTGAAACCCCTTCTGCACAAATTGTAACCCATCCCCACACACTGAAACCCAACCCCACACAATGAAAACCCTTCCCCACTCACTGAAGCACATCCCCACACACTGAAACCCCTTCCCCACACACTGAAACCCCATCCCCACACACTGAAACCCTTCCCCAGACACTGAATCCCCTTCTTCACACACTGATACCCCTTCCCCACACTGAAACCCTTCACCAAAAACTGAAACCCTTCCCCTCACACTGAAACCCCTTTCCCACACACTGAAACCCCTTCCCCACAAACTGAAACCGTTCCCCAAACACTGATACCCATTCACCACACACTGAAACACATTGCCCACACACTGAAAACCTTCCAAAGACACTTAAGCACATTCCCCACACACTGAAACCCCTTCCCCACACAAAGAAACCCCTTCCCCACATACTGAAACGCCTTCCGCTCTGACTGAAACCCCTTCTGCACACACTGAAACACCTTCCCCACACACTGAAACCCCTTCCCCACAACACTGAAACCCCTTCCGCACATACCGAAACACCTTCCCCACACACTGAAACCCCTTCCGCACACACTGAAGCCCTGCCCCATACACTGAAACACCTTCCCCACACACTGAAACTCATCCCCACACACTGAAAGCCCTTCCGCACACACTGAAACAAATCCCCACACACTGAAACCCCTTCCCCACACACTGAAACACCTTCCCAACAAACTGAAACTCCTTCCCCACACACTGAAACCCATTCTGCACGCAGTGAAACCCTTCCCCACACACTCAAACCCCTTCCCCACACACTGAAAACCCTTCCGCACTCACTGTAACACCTTCCCCACACACTGAAACCCCTTCCCCACACACTGAAACCCTTACCGCACAAACTGAAAACACTTCCGCACACACTGAAACACCTTCCCCACACACTGAAACCCCTTCCCCACACACTGAAACCCCTTCCGCACACGCTGAAACACCTTCCCCACACACTGAAACCCCTTCCCCACACACTGAACCCCTTATCGCACACACTGAAACCTCTTCCGCACACACTGAAACACCTTCCCCACACACTGAAACCTCTTCCCCACACACTGAAACCCCTTATGCACACACTGAAACACCTTCCCCACACACTGAAACCCCTTCCCCACACACTGAAACCACTTCCGCACACAGTGAAACCCTTCCCCACACATTGAAACCCCTTCCTCACACACTGAAACACATCCCCACACACTGAAACCCCTTCCCCACACACTGAAACCCCTTCCCCACACACTCAAAACCCTTCCCCACACACTGAAACACCTTCCCACACACAGAAACACCTTCCCCACACACTGAAACCCCTTCCCCAAACACTGAAACCCCTTCCACACTTAGTGAAATCCTTCCCCACATACTCAAACCCCTTCCACACACACTGAACCACCTTCCACACACACTGAAACCCTTCCCCACACACTGAAACCCTTCCCCACACACTGAAACCCCTTCCGCACACACTGAAACACCTTCCCCACACACTGAAACCCCATCCGCAAGCACTGCAACACATTCCCCAAACACTGAAACACATCCCCACACACTGAAACCCCTTCCGCCATCACTGAAACTCTTCCCCACATACTGAAACCCCTTCCCCACACACTGAAACCCCGTCCCCAAACACTGTAACCCTTCCCCACAAACTGAAACCCCTTCCCCACACACTGAAACCCTTCCCCACACAATGAGACCCCTTCCCCACACACTGAAACACATTCCCCACAAACTGAAGGACTGCCCCACACACTGAAACCCTTCCCCACACACTGAAACCCCGACCCCACATACTGAAACCCCTTCCCCACACTCTGAAATACCTTCCCCACACACTGAAACATCTTCCGCACACAGTTGAACCCTATCCCACACACTGAAACCCCCTCCCCACACACTGAAACCCCTTCCCCACACACTGAATACCCTTCCACAAACAATGAAACACCTTCCCCACACAATGAAACGCCTTCCCCACACACAGAATCCCCTTCCCCACACACTGAAACCCCTTCCGCACACAATGAAACACCTTCCCCACACACTGAAACCCCTTCCCCACACACTGAAACACCTTCCGCAGATACTGAATCCCCTTCCGCACACACTGAAACACCTTCCCCACACACTGAAACCCCTTCCCCACACACTGAAACGTCTTCCCCACACACTGAAACCCCTTCCACACACACTGAAACACCTTCCGCACACACTGAAACCCCTTCCGCACACACTGAAACACCATCCCCACACACAGAAACCCCTTCCCCACACACTGAAACCCCTTCCCCACACACTGAAACCACCTCCACACACACTGAAACACCTTCCCCACATACTGAAACCCCATCCCCACACACTGAAACCCCTTCCGCACACAGTGAAACCCTTCCCCACACACAGAAACCCCTTCCCCAAACACTGAAACACATTCCCACACACTGAAACACCTTCCCCACACTCTGAAACCCCTTCCCCACACACTGAAACACATTCCCCACACACTGAAACCCCTTCCCCACAAACAGAAACCCCTTCCCCACACACTGAAACCCCTACCGCACACACTGAAACCCCTTCCGCACACACTGAAACACCTTCCCCACACACTGAAACCCCTTCCCCACACACTGAAACCCCTTCCACACACACTGAAGCACCTTCCCCACGCACTGAAACCTCTTCCCCACACAGTGAAACCCTTCCCCACACACTGAAACCCCTTCCCCACACACTGAAACCCCTTCTTCACACACTGAAACACATCCCCACACACTGAAACCACTTCCCCACACACTGAAACCCTTTCCCCACACACTGAAAACCCTTCCCCAAAAAGTGAAACACTTTCCCACACTGTGAAACCCCTTCCCCACTCACTGAAACCCCTTCCCCACACACTGAAACCATTATCCTCACTCAGAAACCCCTTCCCCACACAATGAAACTCCTTCCTCAAACACTGAAACCCCTTCCACACACACTGAAACCCTTCCCCACACTCTGGAACCCCTTCCCCACACACTGAAACCCCTTCCCAACACACTGAAATACATCCCCACACTCAGAAACACCTTCCCCACACACTGAAACCCATTCCGCACACACTGAAACCCATCCCCACACACTGATACCCATCCCCACACACTGAAACCCAACCCCACACCCTGAAACACCTTCCCCACACACTGAACCCCTTCCCCACACACTGAAACACATCCCCACACACTGAAACACCATCCCCACTCACTGAAACCCCTTCCCACACACTGAAGGACCTACCCAACACACTGAAACACCCTCCCCAAACACTGAAATCCCTTCCCCACACACTGAAATACCTTCCCCAGAAACTGAAATACCTTCCCCACACACTGATAACCCTTCACCACCCAGTGAAACCCTTCCCCACACACTGAAACATCTTCCCCACACACTGAAACCCCTTCCACACACACTGAAACACCTTTCCCACACACTGAAACATCTTCGCCACACACTGAAACCCCTTCCACACACACTGTAACACATTCCCCACACACTGAAAACCTTCCCCACACACTGAAACGCAATCCGCACACACAGAAACCCTTCCCCACATACTGAAACCCCTTCCCCAAACACTGAAACCCCGTCCCCACACACTGTAAACCTTCCCCACACACTGAAACCCTTTCCCCACACACTGAAACCCTTCCCCAAACACTGAGACACCTTCCCCACACACTGAAACAACTTCCCCACACACTGAAACCCTGCCCCACACACTGAAACCCTTCCCCACACACTGAAACCCCTACCCCACATACTGAAACCCCTTCCCCACACACTGAAACACCTTCCCCACACACTGAAACCCCTTCCGCACACAGTTAAAACCTACCCCACACACTGAAACCCCCCCCACACACTGAAACCCCTTCTGCACACACTGAATCCCCTTCCACACACAATGAAACACCTTCCCCACACAATAAAACACCTTCCCCACACACAGAATCCCCTTCCCCACACACTGAAACCCCTTCTGCACGCAATGAAACACCTTCCCCACACACTGAATCCCCTTCGCCAAACACAGAAACACCTTCCGCAGAAACTGAAACCACTTCCGCACACACTGAAACACCTTCCCCGCACACTGAAACCCCTTCCACATACACTGTAACACCTTCCCCACACACTGAAACCCCTTCCCCACACACTGAATCACATCCCCACACACTGAAACGCCTTCCCCACACCCTGAAACACATTCCCACACACTGAAACCCGTTCCCCACACACTGAAACCCCTTCCCCAAACACTGAAACTCCTTTCGCACTCAGTGAAATCCTTCCCCACATACACAAAACCCTTCCACACACACTGAACCACCTTCCGAACACACTGAAACACTTCCCCACACACTGAAACCCTTCCCCACACACTGAAACCCCTTCTGCACACACAGAAACACCTTCCCCACACACTGAAACCCCATCCGCAAACACTGCAACACATTCCCCACACACTGAAACACATCCCCACACACTGAAACCCCTTCCGCCATCACTGAAACTCTTCCCCACATACTGAAACCCCTTCCCCAAACACTGAAACCCCGTCCCCACACACTGAAGGACTGCCCCACACACTGAAACCCTTTCCCCACACTGAAACCCCGACCCCACATACTGAAACCCCTTCCCCACACTCTGAAACACCTTCCCCACACACTGAAACACCTTCCGCACACAGTTAAACCCTTCCCCACACACTGAAACCCCCTCCCCACACACTGAAACCCCTTCCCAACACACTGAATACCCTTCCACACACAATGAAACACCTTCCCCACACAATGAAACCCCTTCCCCACACACAAAATCCCCTTCCCCACACACTGAAACCCCTTCCGCACACAATGAAACACCTTCCCCACACACTGAAACCCCTTCCCCACACACTGAAACACCTTCCGCAGAAACTGAAACCCCTTCCGCACACACTGAAACACCTTCCCCACACACTGAAACCCCTTCCCCACACACTGAAACGCCTTCCCCACACACTGAAACCCCTTCCACACACACTGAAACACCTTCCCCACACACTGAAACACATCCCCACACACTGAAACCCCTTCCCCACACACTGAAACACCGTCCGCACACACTGAAACCCCTTCCGCCCACACTGAAACACCATCCCCACACACTGAAACCCCTTCCAAACATACTGAAACCCCTTCCACACACACTGAAACACCTTCCCACACACTGAAACCCCTTCCCCACACTCTGCAACCCCTTCCGCACACAGTGAAACCCTTCCCCACACTCTGAAACCGCTTCCCCAAACACTGAAACACATTCCCACACACTGAAACACCTTCCCCACACACTGAAACCCCTTGCCCACAAACTGAAAGGCATTCCCCACACACTGAAAACCTCTTCCCCACATACTGAAACACATTCCCCACACACTGAAATACCTTCCGCACACACTGAAACCCCTTCCGCACACACTGAAACACCTTCCGCACACAGTGAAACCCTTCCCCACACACTGAAATACCTTCCCCACACACTGAATCACATCCCCACACACTGAAACCCCTTCCCAACACAGTGAAACACATCCCCACACACTGAAACCCCTTCCCACACACTGAAACACATCCCCACACACTGAAACCCCTTCCCACACACTGAAACACCTCCACACACACTGAAACACCTTCCCCACAGACTGAAACCCATTCCGCACACAGTGAAACCCCTCCCCACACACTGAAACCCCTTCCCCAGACACTGAAACACATCTCCACACACTGAAACCCCATCCCCACTCGCTGAAACCCCTTCCGCACACACTGAAACACCTTCCCCACAAACTGAAACTCCTTCGCAACATACTGAAACCTCTACCGCACACACAGAAACCCCTTCCGCACACACTGAAACCCCTTCCCCACACAGTGAAACACCTTCCGCAGAAACTGAATCCACTTCCGCACACACTGAAAACCCTTCCCCACACACTGAAACCCCTTCCCCACACACTGAAACACCTTCCCCACACACTGAAACCCCTTCCACACACACTGTAACACCTTCCCCACGCACTGAAACCCCTTCCCCACACACTGAAACACATCCCCACACACTGAAACCTCTTCCCCACTAACTGAAACACATCCCCACACACTGAAACCCCTTCCGCACACAGTGAAAACCTTCCACACACACTGAAACCCCATCCCCACACACTGAAACCCCTTCTTCACACACTGAAACACATCCCCACACACTGAAACCACTTCCCCACACACTGAAACCCCTTCCCCACACACTGAAAACCCTTCCCCACACACTGAAATCCTTCCCCACACAATGAAACCCCTTCCCCACACACTGAATACCCTTCCACACACAATGAAACACCTTCCCCACACAATGAAACGCCTTCCCCACACACAGAATCCCCTTCCCCACACACTGAAAACCCTTCCGCACACAATGAAACACCTTCCCCACACACTGAAACCCCTTCCCCACACACTGAAACACCTTCCGCAGAAACTGAAACCCCTTCCGCACACACTGAAACACCTTCCCCACATACTGAAACCCCTTCCGCACACACTGAAACGCCTTCCCCACAAACTGAAACCCCTTCCACACACACTGAAACACCTTCCCCACACACTGAAACACCTTCCCCACGCACTGAAACACATCCCCACACACTGAAACCCCTTCCCCACCCACTGAAACACCTTCCGCACAGACTGAAACCCCTTCCGCACACACTGAAACACCATCCCCACACACTGAAACCCCTTCTCCACATACTGAAACCCCTTCCACACACACTGAAACACCTTCCCCAAACACTGAAACCCCTTCCCCACACACTGCAACCCCTTCCGCACACAGTGATACCCTTCCCCACACTCTGAAACCGCTTCCATAAACACTGAAACACATTCCGACACACTGAAACACCTTCCCCACACACTGAAACCCCTTGCCCACAAACTGAAAGACATTCCCCACACACAGAAAACCTCTTCCCCACGTACTGAAACCCATTCCCCACACACTGAAATACCTTCCGCACACACTGACATACCTTGCGCACACACTGAAACACCTTCCCCACACAGTGAAACCCTTCCCCACACACTGAAATACCTTCCCCACACACTGAATCACATCCCCACACACTGAAACCCCTTCCCCACACAGTGAAACACATCCCCACAGACTGAAACACCTTCCCACACACTGAAACACCTTCCCCACACACTGAAACACCTTCCCCACACACTGAAACCCCACCGCACACAGTGAAAACCCTCCCCACACACTGAAACCCCTTCCCCATACACTGAAACACATCCCCACACACTGAAACCCCATCCACACACACTGAAACCCCTTCCGCACACAGTGAAACACCTTCCCCACAAACTGAAACTGCTTCCCCACACACTGAAAACTCTACCGCACACACTGAAACCCCTTCCGCACACACTGAAACCCCTTCCCCACACACTGAAACACCTTCCGCAGAAACTGAATCCACTTCCGCACACACTTAAAACCCTTCCCCACACACTGAAACCCCTTCCCCACACACTGAAACACCTTCCCCACACACTGAAACCCCTTCCACACACACTGTAACACCTTCCCCACACACTGAAACCCCTTCCCCACACACTGAAACACATCCCCACACACTGAAACCGCTTCCCCACTAACTGAAACACATCCCCACACACTGAAACCCCTTCCGCACACAGTGAAAACCTTCCACATACACTGAAACCCCTTCCCCACGCACTGAAACCCCTTCTTCAGACACTGAAACACATCCCCACACACTGAAACCACTTCCCCACACACTGAAACCCCTTCCCCACACACTGAAAACCCTTCCCCACACACTGAAATCCTTCCCCACACAATGAAACCCCTTCCCCACTCACTGAACCCCCTTCTTCACACACTGAAACCATTACCCACACTCTGAAACCCCTTCCCCAAACAATGAAACACCTTCCCCAAACACTGAAACCCCTTCCCCAAACACTGAAAGCCTTCCCCACACTCTGAAACACCTTCCGCACACACTGAAGCCCTTTCCCCACACACTGCAACCCCTTCCGCACACAGTGAAACCCTTCCCCACACACTGAAACACCTTCCCCACACACTGAAATCCCTTGCCCACAAACTGAAAGACATTCCCCACACACAGAAAACCTCTTCCCCACGTACTGAAACCCATTCCCCACACACTGAAATACCTTCCGCACACACTGAAACCCCTTCCGCACACACTGAAACACCATCCCCACACAGTGAAACCCTTCCCCACACACTGAAATACCTTCCCCACACACTGAATCACATCCCCACACACTGAAACGCCTTCCCCACACAGTGAAACACATCCCCACACACCGAAACCGCTTCCCACACACTGAAACACCTTCCCCACACACTGAAACACCTTCCCCACACACTGGAACCCCACCGCACACAGTGAAACCCCTCCCCACACACTGAAACCCCTTCCCCACACACTGAAAACCCTTCCGCACACAGTGAAACACCTTCCCCACAAACTGAAACTCCTTCCCCACACACTGAAACCTCGACCGCACACACTGAAACCCCTTCCGCACACACTGAAACCCCTTCCCCACACACTGAAACACCTTCCGCAGAAACTGAATCCACTTCTGCACACACTGAAAACCCTTCCCCACACACTGAAACCCCTTCCCCACACACTGAAACACCTTCCCCACACACTGAAACCCCTTCCACACACACTGTAACACCTTCCCCACACACTGAAACCCCTTCCCCACACACTGAAACACATCCCCACACACTGAAACCGCTTCCCCACTAACTGAAACACATCCCCACACACTGAAACCCCTTCCGCACACAGTGAAAACCTTCCACACACACTGAAACCCCATCCCCACACACTGAAACCCCTTCTTCACACACTGAAACACATCCCCACACACTGAAACCACTTCCCCATACACTGAAACCCCTTCCCCACACACTGAAAACCCTTGCCCACACACTGAAATCCTTCCCCACACAATGAAACCCCTTCCCCACTCACTGAACCCCCTTCTTCACACACTGAAACCTCGACCGCACACCCTGAAACCCCTTCCGCACACACTGAAACCCCTTCCCCACACACTGAAACACCTTCCGCAGAAACTGAATCCACTTCTGCACACACTGAAAACCCTTCCCCACACACTGAAACACCTTCCCCACACACTGAAAACCCTTCCGCACACAGTGAAACACCTTCCCCACAAACTGAAACTCCTTCCCCACACACTGAAACCTCGACCGCACACACTGAAACCCCTTCCGCACACACTGAAACCCCTTCCCCACACACTGAAACACCTTCCGCAGAAACTGAATCCACTTCTGCACACACTGAAAACCCTTCCCCACGCACTGAAACCCCTTCCCCACACACTGAAACACCTTCCCCACACACTGAAACCCCTTCCACACACACTGTAACACCTTCCCCACACACTGAAACCCCTTCCCCACACACTGAAACACATCCCCACACACTGAAACCGCTTCCCCACTAACTGAAACACATCCCCACACACTGAAACCCCTTCCGCACACAGTGAAAACCTTCCACACACACTGAAACCCCATCCCCACACACTGAAACCCCTTCTTCACACACTGAAACACATCCCCACACACTGAAACCACTTCCCCATACACTGAAACCCCTTCCCCACATACTGAAAACCCTTGCCCACACACTGAAATCCTTCCCCACACAATGAAACCCCTTCCCCACTCACTGAACCCCCTTCTTCACACACTGAAACCATTACCCACTCTCTGAAACCCCTTCCCCAAACAGTAAAACACCTTCCCCAAACACTGAAACCCCTTCCCCACACACTGAAAGCCTTCCCCACACACTGAAACACCTTCCGCACACACTGAAACCCCTTCCACACACACTGAAAACCCCTTCCCCACACACAGAAACCCATTGCCCAAACACTGAAACCCCTTCCACACTCAGTGAAACCCTTCCCCACATAGTGAATCCCCTTCCCCACACACTGAAACACTTCCCCACACACTGAAACCCCTTCCGCACACACTGAAACACCTTCCCCACACACTGAAACCCCTTCCGCACACACTGTTGCACATTCCCCACAAACTGAAACCCTTACCCACACACTGAAACCCCTTCCTCAAACACTGAAACCCTTCCCCACATACTGAAACCCCTTCCCCACACACTGAAACACCGTCCCCACACACTGTAACCCTTCCCCACACACTGAAACCCCTTCCCCACACACTGAAACCCCTTCCGCAAACAGTGAAACCGTTCCCCACACACTGAAACCCCTTCCCCAAACACTGAAACCCATTCCCACACTCTGAAACACCTTCCCCACTCACTGAAACACTTTCCCCACACACTGAAACCCCTTCCCCACATACTGAAACCCATTCCCCACACACTGAAAAGCCTTCCGCTCACACTGCAACCCCTTCCCCACACACTGAAACCCTTTCCCCACACACTGAAACCCCTTCCACACACACTGAAACCCTTCCCCACACACTGAAACCCTTCCCCACACACTGAAACCCCTTCCCCACATACTGCAATCCCTTCCCCACACACTGAAACGCCTTCCCCATACACGGAATACCCTTCCGCACACAATGAAACACCTTCCCCACACACTGAAACACCTTCCCCACACACAGAATCCCCTTCCCCACACACTGAAACCCCCTCCCCACACATTGAATCCCCTTCCCACACACTGAATACCCTTCCACTCACAATGAAACACCTTCCCCACACAATGAAACGCCTTCCGCACACAATGAAACACATCCCCACACACTGAAACCCCTTCCCCACACACTGAAACACCTTCCCCACACAATGAAACGCCTTCCGCACACAATGAAACACCTTCCCCACACACTGAAACCCCTTCCCCACACACTGAAACACCTTCCGCACACACGGAAACACCTTCCCCACACACTGAATCCCCTTCCCCACACACTGAAAACCTCTTCCCCACGTACTGAAACCCATTCCCCACACACTGAAATACCTTCCGCACACACTGAAACCCCTTCCGCACACACTGAAACACCTTCCCCACACAGTGAAACCCTTCCCCACACACTGAAATACCTTCCCCACACACTGAATCACATCCCCACACACTGAAACCCCTTCCCCACACAGTGAAACACATCCCCACACACTGAAACACCTTCCCACACACTGAAACACCTTCCCCACACACTGAAACACCTTCCCCACACACTGAAACACCACCGCACACAGTGAAACACCTCCCCACACACAGAAACCCCTTCCCCATACACTGAAACACATCCCCACACACTGAAACCCCATCCCCACACACTGAAACCCCTTCCACACACAGTGAAACACCTTCCCCACAAACTGAAACTGCTTCGCCACACACTGAAACCTCTACCGCACACACTGAAACCCCTTCCGCACACACTGAAACCCCTTCCGCACACACTGAAACACCTTCCGCAGAAACTGAATCCTCCTCCGCACACACTGAAAACCCTTCCCCACACACTGAAACCCCTTCCCCACACACTGAAACACCTTCCCCACACACTGAAACCCCTTCCACACACACTGTAACACCTTCCCCACACACTGAAACCCCTTCCCCACACACTGAAACACATCCCCACACACTGAAACCGCTTCCCCAAAAACTGAAACACATCCCCACACACTGAAACCCCTTCCGCACACAGTGAAAACCTTCCACATACACTGAAACACATCCCCACACACTGAAACCACTTCCCCACACACTGAAACCCCTTCCCCACACACTGAAAACCATTCCCCACACACTGAAATCCTTCCCCACACAATGAAACCCCTTCGTCACTCACTGAACCCCCTTCTTCACACACCGAAACCATTACCCACACTCTGAAACCCCTTCCCCAAACAATGAAACACCTTCCCCAAACACTGAAACCCCTTCCCCAAACACTGAAAGCCTTCCCCACACTCTGAAACACCTTCCGCACACACTGAAACCCCTTCCCCACACACTGCAACCCCTTCCGCACACAGTGAAACCCTTCCCCACACACTGAAACACCTTCCCCACACACTGAAATCCCTTGCCCACAAACTGAAAGACATTCCCCACACACTGAAAACCTCGTCCCCACGTACTGAAACCCATTCCCCACACACTGAAATACCTTCCGCACACACTGAAACCCCTTCCGCACACACTGAAACACCTTCCCCACACAGTGAAACCCTTCCCCACACACTGAAATACCTTCCCCACAAGCTGAATCACATCCCCACACACTGAAACTCCTTCCCCACACAGTGAAACACATCCCCACACACTGAAACCCCTTCCCACACACTGAAACACCTTCCCCACACACTGAAACACCTTCCCCACACACTGAAACCCCACCGCACACAGTGAAACCCCTCCCCACACACTGAAACCCCTTCCCCATACACTGAAACACATACCCACATACTGAAACACCTTCCCCACACACTGAAAACCCTTCCGCACACAGTGAAACCCCTTCCGCACACACTGAAACCCCTTCCCCACACCCTGAACACCTTCCGCAGAAACTGAATCCACTTCTGCACACACTGAAAACCCTTCCCCACACACTGAAACCCCTTCCCCACACACTGAAACACCTTCCCCACACACTGAAACCCCTTCCACACACACTGTAACACCTTCCCCACACACTGAAACCCCTTCCCCACACACTGAAACACATCCCCACACACTGAAACCGCTTCCCCACTATCTGAAACACATCCCCACACACTGAAACCCCTTCCGCACACAGTGAAAACCTTCCACACACACTGAAACCCCATCCCCACACACTGAAACCCCTTCTTCACACACTGAAACACATCCCCACACACTGAAACCACTTCCCCACACACTGAAACCCCTTCCCCACACACTGAAAACCCTTCCCCACAAACTGAAATCCTTCCCCACACAATGAAACCCCTTCCCCACTCACTGAACCCCCTTCTTCACACACTGAAACCATTACCCACACTCTGAAACCCCTTCCCCAAACAATAAAACACCTTCCCCAAACACTGAAACCCCTTCCCCACACACTGAAAGCCTTCCCCACACACTGAAACACCTTCCGCACACACTGAAACCCCTTCAACACACACTGAAAACCCCTTCCCCACACACAGAAACCCATTGCCCAAACACTGAAACCCCTTCCACACTCAGTGAAACCCTTCCCCACATAGTGAATCCCCTTCCCCACACACCGAAACACCTTCCCCACACACTGAAACCCTTCCCCACACACTGAAACCCTTCACCACACACTGAAACCCCTTCCGCACACACTGAAACACCTTCCCCACACACTGAAACCCCTTCCGCACACACTGTTGCACATTCCCCACAAACTGAAACCCTTACCCACACACTGAAACCCCTTCCGCAAACACTGAAACCCTTCCCCACATACTGAAACCCCTTCCCCACACACTGAAACACCGTCCCCACACACTGTGACCCTTCCCCACACACTGAAACCCCTTCCCCACACACTGAAACCCCTTCCGCACACAGTGAAACCGTTCCCTACACACTGAAACCCCTTCCCCAAACACTGAAACACATTCCCATACTCTGAAACACCTACCCCACACACTGAAACCCCTTCCCCACTCACTGAAACACTTTCCCCACACACTGAAACCCCTTCCCCACATACTGAAACCCATTCCCCACACACTGAAAAGCCTTCCGCTCACACTGAAACCCCTTCCCCACACACTGAAACCCTTTCCCCACACACGGAAACCCCTTCCACACACACTGAACCCCTTCCCCACACACTGAAACCCTTCCCCACACATTGAAACCCCTTCCCCACATACTGCAATCCCTTCCCCACACACTGAAACGCCTTCCCCATACACGGAATACCCTTCCGCACACAATGAAACACCTTCCCCACACACTGAAACACCTTCCCCACACAGAGAATCCCCTTCCCCACACACTGAAACCCCCTCCCCACACATTGAATCCCCTTCCCACACACTGAATACCCTTCCACTCACAATGAAACACCTTCCCCACACAATGAAACGCCTTCCGCACACAATGACACACCTTCCCCACACACTGAAACCCCTTCCACATACACTGAAACACCTTCCGCACAAACTGAAACCCCTTCCGCACACACTGAAACACCTTCCCCACACACTGAATCCCCTTCCCCACACACTGAAAACCTCTTCCCCACGTACTGAAAAGCATTCCCCACACACTGAAATACCTTCCGCACACACTGAAACCCCTTCCGCACACACTGAAACACCTTCCCCACCCAGTGAAACCCTTCCCCACACACTGAAATACCTTCCCCACACACTGAATCACATCCCCACACACTGAAACCCCTTCCCCACACAGTGAAACACATCCCCACACACTGAAACACCTTCCCACACACTGAAACACATTCCCCACACACTGAAACACCTTCCCCACACACTGAAACCCCACCGCACACAGTGAAACCCCTCCCCACACACAGAAACCCCTTCTCCATACACTGAAACACATCCCCACACACTGAAACCCCATCCCCACACACTGAAACCCCTTCCGCACACAGTGAAACACCTTCCCCACACACTGAAACCCCTTCCGCACACACTGAAACCCCTTCCCCACACACTGAAACACCTTCCCCACACACTGAAACCCCTTCCACACACACTGTAACACCTTCCCCACACACTGAAACCCCTTCCCCACACACTGAAACACATCCCCACACACTGAAACCGCTTCCCCACTAACTGAAACACATCCCCACACACTGAAACCCCTTCCGCACACAGTGAAAACCTTCCACACACACTGAAACCCCATCCCCACACACTGAAACCCCTTCTTCACACACTGAAACACATCCCCACACACTGAAACCACTTCCCCACACACTGAAACCCCTTCCCCACACACTGAAAACCCTTCCCCACAAACTGAAATCCTTCCCCACACAATGAAACCCCTTCCCCACTCACTGAACCCCCTTCTTCACACACTGAAACCATTACCCACACTCTGAAACCCCTTCCCCAAACAATAAAACACCTTCCCCAAACACTGAAACCCCTTCCCCACACACTGAAAGCCTTCCCCACACACTGAAACACCTTCCGCACACACTGAAACCCCTTCAACACACACTGAAAACCCCTTCCCCACACACAGTAACCCATTGCCCAAACACTGAAACCCCTTCCACACTCAGTGAAACCCTTCCCCACACAGTGAATCCCCTTCCCCACACACCGAAACACCTTCCCCACACACTGAAACCCTTCCCCACACACTGAAACCCTTCACCACACACTGAAACCCCTTCCGCACACACTGAAACACCTTCCCCACACACTGAAACCCCTTCCGCACACACTGTTGCACATTCCCCACAAACTGAAACCCTTACCCACACACTGAAACCCCTTCCGCAAACACTGAAACCCTTCCCCACATACTGAAACCCCTTCCCCACACACTGAAACACCGTCCCCACACACTGTGACCCTTCCCCACACACTGAAACCCCTTCCCCACACACTGAAACCCCTTCCGCACACAGTGAAACCGTTCCCTACACACTGAAACCCCTTCCCCAAACACTGAAACACATTCCCATACTCTGAAACACCTACCCCACACACTGAAACCCCTTCCCCACTCACTGAAACACTTTCCCCACACACTGAAACCCCTTCCCCACATACTGAAACCCATTCCCCACACACTGAAAAGCCTTCCGCTCACACTGAAACCCCTTCCCCACACACTGAAACCCTTTCCCCACACACGGAAACCCCTTCCACACACACTGAACCCCTTCCCCACACACTGAAACCCTTCCCCACACATTGAAACCCCTTCCCCACATACTGCAATCCCTTCCCCACACACTGAAACGCCTTCCCCATACACGGAATACCCTTCCGCACACAATGAAACACCTTCCCCACACACTGAAACACCTTCCCCACACAGAGAATCCCCTTCCCCACACACTGAAACCCCCTCCCCACACATTGAATCCCCTTCCCACACACTGAATACCCTTCCACTCACAATGAAACACCTTCCCCACACAATGAAACGCCTTCCGCACACAATGAAACACCTTCCCCACACACTGAAACCCCTTCCACATACACTGAAAAACCTTCCGCACAAACTGAAACCCCTTCCGCACACACTGAAACACCTTCCCCACACACTGAATCCCCTTCCCCACACACTGAAAACCTCTTCCCCACGTACTGAAAAGCATTCCCCACACACTGAAATACCTTCCGCACACACTGAAACCCCTTCCGCACACACTGAAACACCTTCCCCACCCAGTGAAACCCTTCCCCACACACTGAAATACCTTCCCCACACACTGAATCACATCCCCACACACTGAAACCCCTTCCCCACACAGTGAAACACATCCCCACACACTGAAACACCTTCCCACACACTGAAACACCTTCCCCACACACTGAAACACCTTCCCCACACACTGAAACCCCACCGCACACAGTGAAACCCCTCCCCACACACAGAAACCCCTTCTCCATACACTGAAACACATCCCCACACACTGAAACCCCATCCCCACACACTGAAACCCCTTCCGCACACAGTGAAACACCTTCCCCACACACTGAAACCCCTTCCGCACACACTGAAACCCCTTCCCCACACACTGAAACACCTTCCGCTGAAACTGAATCCACTTCCGCACACACTGAAAACCCTTCCCCACACACTGAAACCCCTTCCCCACACACTGAAACACCTTCCCCACACACTGAAACCCCTTCCACACACACTGTAACACCTTCCCCACACACTGAAACCCCTTCCCCACACACTGAAACACATCCCCACACACTGAAACCGCTTCCCCACTAACTGAAACACATCCCCACACACTGAAACCCCTTCCGCACACAGTGGAAACCTTCCACATACACTGAAACCCCATCCCCACACACTGAAACCCCTTCTTCACACACTGAAACACATCCCCACACACTGAAACCACTTCCCCACACACTGAAACCCCTTCCCCACACACTGAAAACCCTTCCCCACACACTGAAATCCTTCCCCACACAATGAAACCCCTTCCCCACTCACTGAACCCCCTTCTTCACACACTGAAACCATTACCCACACTCTGAAACCCCTTCCCCAAACAATGAAACACCTTCCCCAAACACTGAAACCCCTTCGCCAAACACTGAAAGCCTTCCCCACACTCTGAAACACCTTCTGCACACACTGAAACCCCTTCCCCACACACTGCAACCCCTTCCGCACACAGTGAATCCCTTCCCCACACACTGAAACACCTTCCCCACACACTGAAATCCCTTGCCCACAAACTGAAAGACATTCCCCACACACTGAAAACCTCTTCCCCACGTACTGAAACCCATTCCCCACACACTGAAATACCTTCCGCACACACTGAAACCCCTTCCGCACACACTGAAACACATTCCCCACACAGTGAAACCCTTCCCCACACACTGAAATACCTTCCCGACACACTGAATCACATCCCCACACACTGAAACTCCTTCCCAACACAGTGAAACACATCCCCACACACTGAAACCCCTTCCCACACACTGAAACACCTTCCCCACACACTGAAACACCTTCCCCACACACTGAAACCCCACCGCACACAGTGAAACCCCTCCCCACACACTGAAACTCCTTCCCCACACACTGAAACCTCGACCGCACACACTGAAACCCCTTCCGCACACACTGAAACCCCTTCCCCACACACTGAAACACCTTCCGCAGAAACTGAATCCACTTCTGCACACACTGAAAACCCTTCCCCACACACTGAAACCCCTTCCCCACACACTGAAACACCTTCCCCACACACTGAAACCCCTTCCACACACACTGCAACACCTTCCCCACACACTGAAACCCCTTCCCCACACACTGAAACACATCCCCACACACTGAAACCGCTTCCCCACTAACTGAAACACATCCCCACACACTGAAACCCCTTCCGCACACAGTGAAAACCTTCCACACACACTGAAACCCCATCCCCACACACTGAAACCCCTTCTTCACACACTGAAACACATCCCCACACACTGAAACCACTTCCCCACACACTGAAACCCCTTCCCCACACACTGAAAACCCTTCCCCACACACTGAAATCCTTCCCCACACAATGAAACCCCTTCCCCACTCACTGAACCCCCTTCTTCACACACTGAAACCATTACCCACACTCTGAAACCCCTTCCCCAAACAATAAAACACCTTCCCCAAACACTGAAACCCCTTCCCCACACACTGAAAGCCTTCCCCACACACTGAAACACCTTCCGCACACACTGAAACCCCTTCCACACACACTGAAAACCCCTTCCCCACACACAGAAACCCATTGCCCAAACACTGAAACCCCTTCCACACTCAGTGAAACCCTTCCCCACATAGTGAATCCCATTCCCCACACACCGAAACACCTTCCCCACACACTGAAACCCTTCCCCACACACTGAAACCCTTCCCCACACACTGAAACCCCTTCCACACACACTGAAACACCTTCCCCACACACTGAAACCCCTTCCGCACACACTGTTGCACATTCCCCACAAACTGAAACCCTTACCCACACACTGAAACCCCTTCCGCAAACACTGAAACCCTTCCCCACATACTGAAACCCCTTCCCCACACACTGAAACACCGTCCCCACACACTGTAACCCTTCCCCACACACTGAAACCCCTTCCCCACACACTGAAACCCCTTCCGCACACAGTGAAACCGTTCCCCACACACTGAAACCCCTTCCCCAAACACTGAAACACATTCCCACACTCTGAAACACCTTCCCCACACACTGAAACCCCTTCCCCACTCACTGAAACACTTTCCCCACACACTGAAACCCCTTCCCCACATACTGAAACCCATTCCCCACACACTGAAAAGCCTTCCGCTCACACTGAAACCCCATCCCACACACTGAATCACATCCCCACACACTGAAACTCCTTCCCCACACAGTGAAACACATCAACACACACTGAAACCCCTTCCCACACACTGAAACCCCTTCCCCACACACTGAAACACCTTCCCCACACACTGAAACCCCACCGCACACAGTGAAACCCCTCCCCACATACTGAAACTCCTTCCCCACACACTGAAACCTCGACTGCACACACTGAAACCCCTTCCGCTCACACTGAAACCCCTTCCCCACACACTGAAACACCTTCCGCAGAAACTGAATCCACTTCTGCACAAACTGAAAATCCTTCCCCACACACTGAAACCCCTTCCCCACACACTGCAACACCTTCCCCACACACTGAAACCCCTTCCACACACACTGTAACACCTTCCCCACACACTGAAACCCCTTCCCCACACACTGAAACACATCCCCACACACTGAAACCGCTTCCCCACTAACTGAAACACATCCCCACACACTGAAACCCCTTCCGCACACAGTGAAAACCTTCCACACACACTGAAACCCCATCCCCACACACTGAAACCCCTTCTTCACACACTGAAACACATCCCCACACACTGAAACCACTTCCCCACACACTGAAACCCCTTCCCCAAACACTGAAAACCCATCCCCACACACTGAAATCCTTCCCCACACAATGAAACCCCTTCCCCACTCACTGAACCCCCTTCTTCACACACTGAAACCATTACCCACACTCTGAAACCCCTTCCCCAAACAATAAAACACCTTCCCCAAACACTGAAACCCCTTCCCCACACACTGAAAGCCTTCCCCGCACACTGAAACACCTTCCGCACACACTGAAACCCCTTCCACACACACTGAAAACCCCTTCCACACACACAGAAACCCATTGCCCAAACACTGAAACCCCTTCCACACTCAGTGAAACCCTTCCCCACATAGTGAATCCCCTTCCCCACACACCGAAACACCTTCCCCACACACTGAAACCCTTCCCCACACACTGAAACCCTTCCCCACACACTGAAACCCCTTCCGCACACACTGAAACACCTTCCCCACACACTGAAACCCCTTCCGCACACACTGTTGCACATTCCCCACAAACTGAAACCCTTACCCACACACTGAAACCCCTTCCGCAAACACTGAAACCCTTCCCCACATACTGAAACCCCTTCCCCACACACTGAAACACCGTCCCCACACACTGTAACCCTTCCCCACACACTGAAACCCCTTCCCCACACACTGAAACCCCTTCCCCACTCACTGAAACACTTTCCCCACACACTGAAACGCCTTCCCCACATACTGAAACCCATTCCCCACACACTGAAAAGCCTTCCGCTCACACTGAAACCCCGTCCCCACACACTGAAACCATTTCCCCACACACTGAAACCCCTTCCACACACACTGAACCCCTTCCCCACACACTGAAACCCTTCCCCACACACTGAAACCCCTTCCCCACATACTGCAATCCCTTCCCCACACACTGAAACGCCTTCCCCATACACGGAATACCCTTCCGCACACAATGAAACACCTTCCCCACACACTGAAACACCTTCCCCACACACTGAAACCCCTTCCCCACACACTGCAACCCCTTCCGCACACAGTGAAACCCTTCCCCACACTCTGAAAACGCTTCCCCAAACACTAAAACACATTCCCACACACTGAAACACCTTCCCCACACACTGACACCCCTTGCCCACAAACTGAAAGACATTCCCCACACACTGAAAACCTCTTCCCCACATACTGAAACCCATTCCCCACACACTGAAATACCTTCCGCACACACTGAAACCCCTTCGGCACACACTGAAACCCCTTCCCCACACAATGAAACACCTTCCGCAGAAACTGATTCCACTTCCGCACACACTGAAAATCCTTCCCCACACACTGAAACCCCTTCCCCACACACTGAAACACCTTCCCCTCACACTGAAACCCCTTCCACACACACTGTAACACCTTCCCCACACACTGAAACCCCTTCCCCACACACTGAAACACATCCCCACACACTGAAACCGCTTCCCCACTAACTGAAACACATCCCCACACACTGAAACCGCTTCCGCACACAGTGAAAACCTTCCACACACACTGAAACCCCATCCCCACACACTGAAACCCCTTCTTCACACACTGAAACACATCCCCACACACTGAAACCACTTCCCCACACACTGAAACCCCTTCCCCACACACTGAAAACCCTTCCCCACACAATGAAATCCTTCCCCACACAATGAAACCCCTTCCCCACTCACTGAACCCCCTTCTTCACACACTGAAACCATTACCCACACTCTGAAACCCCTTCCCCAAACAATGAAACACATTCCCCAAACACTGAAACCCCTTCCCCACACACTGAAAGCCTTCCCCACACACTGAAAACCCCTTCCCCACACACAGAAACCCAATGCCCAAACACTGAATCCCCTTCCGCACTCAGTGAAACCCTTCCCCACATACTGAATCCCCTTCCCCACACACCGAAACACCTTCCCCACACACTGAAACCCTTCCCCACACACTGAAACCCTTCCCCACACACTAAAACCCCTTCCGCACACACTGAAACACCTTCCCCACACACTGAAACCCCTTCCGCACACACTGTTACACATTCCCCACAAACTGAAACCCTTAGCCACACACTGAAACCCCTTCCGCAAACACTGAAACCCTTCCCCACATACTGAAACCCCTTCCCCACACACTGAAACACCGTCCCCACACACTGTAACCCTTCCCCACACACTGAAACCCCTTCCCCACACACTGAAACCCCTTCCGCACACAGTTAAACCGTTCCCCACACAATGAAACCCCTTCCCCAAACACTGAAACACATTCCCACACTCTGAAACACCTTCCCCACACACTGCAACCCCTTCCCCACTCACTGAAACACTTTCCCCACACACTGAAACCCCTTCCCCACATACTGAAACACATTCCCCACACACTGAAAAGCCTTCCGCTCACACTGAAACCCCTTCCCCACACACTGAAACCCTTTCCCCACACACTGAAACCCCTTCCACACACACTGAACCCCTTCCCCACACACTGAAACCCTTCCCCACACACTGAAACCCCTTCCCCACATACTGCAACCCCTTCCCCACACACTGAAACGCCTTCCCCATACACGGAATACCCTTCTGCACAAAATGAAACAACTTCCCCACACTCAGAATCCCCTTCCCCACACACTGAAACCCCCTCCCCACACATTGAAACCCCTTCCACACACACTGAATACCCTTCCACTCACAATGAAACACCTTCCCCACACAATGAAACGCCTTCCGCACACAATGAAACACCTTCCCCACACACTGAAACCCCTTCCCCACACACTGAAACACCTTCCACACAAACTGAAACCCCTTCCGCACACACTGAAACACCTTCCCCACACACTGAATCCCCTTCCCCACTCACTGAAACACATCCCCACACTCTGAAACCCCTTCCCCACACACTGAAACACATCCCCACACACTGAAACGCCTTCCCCACACACTGAAACCCCTTCCCCACGTACTGCACCCCCTTCCCCACACACTGATACGCCTTCCCCATACACGGAATAGCCTTCCGCACACAATGAAACAACTTCCCCACACACTGAAACACCTTCCCCACACACTGAATCCCCTTCCCCACAAACTGAAACTCCTTCCGCACACAATGAAACAGCTTCCCCACACACTGAAACCCCTTCCCCATACACTGAAACACCTTGCGCACACACTGAAACCCCTTCCCCACACACTGAAGCACCTTCCCTACAGACTGAAACCCCTTCCCCACACACTGAAACCCCGTCCCCACTCTCCGAAACACCTTCAACACACACTGAAACACCTTCCCCACACACTGAAACCCCTTCCCCACACACTGAAACCCCTTCCCCACACACTGAAACCCCTTCTGCACACAGTGAAACCGTTCCCCCCACACTGAAACACATTCCCCAAACACTGAAACACATCCCCACACACTGAAACCCCTTCCCCACACAATGAAACCCATCCCCACAAACTAAAGCCCCTTCCCCACACACTGAAACACATCCCCACACACTGAAACACCTTCCCTACACACTGAAAACTCTTCCCCACACACTGAAACCATTCCGCACACAGTGAAACCCTTCCCCACACACTGAAACCCCTTCCCCACACACTGAAACACATCCCCACACACTGAAACCCCTTCCCCACGCACTGAAACTCCTTCCACACACACTGAAACACCTTCCCCACACACTGAAACCCCATCCACACACAGTTAAACAATACCCCACACACTGAAACCCCTTCCCCACACACTGAAACCACTTCCCTACACACTGAATCCCCTTCTGCACACAATGAAACACCCTCCCCACACAATGAAACACCTTCCCTACACACTGAAACCACTTCCCCACACACTGAAACCCCTTCCGCACACAATGAAACACCTCCCCCACTCACTGAAACCACTTCCGCACACACTGAAACACCTTCCCCACACACGGAAACCCCTTCCCCACATACTGCAACCACTTCCCCACAAACTGAAACCCCTTCCCCACTCACTGAATACCCTTCCGCACACAATCAAACACCTTCCCCACACACTGAAACCTCTACTGCACACACTGAAACCCCTTCCGCACACACTGAAACCCCTTCCCCACACACTGAAACACCTTCCCCACACATAGAAACCCCTTCCGCACACAGTTAAACGCTACCCCACACACTGAAACCCCCTCCCCACACACTGAAACCCCTTCCCCACACACTGAATACCCTTCCACACACAATGAAAGACCTTCCCCACACAATGAAACACCTTCCCCACACACAGAATCCCCTTCCCCACACACTGAAACACCATCCGCTCACAATGAAACACCTTCCCGACACACTGAAACCCCATCCCCACACACTGAAACATCTTCCGCAGAAACTGAAAACCCTTCCACACACACTGAACCACCTTCCCCACACAATGAAACCCCTTCCCCACACACTGAAACGCCTTCCCCACACACTGAGACCCCTTCCACACACACTGAAACACCTTCGCCACACACTGAAACCCCTTCCCCACACAATGAAACACATCCCCACACACTGAAACCCCTTCCCCACACAGTGAAACACATCCCCACACACTGAAACCCCTTCCCACACACTGAAACACATTCCCCACACACTGAAACACCTTCCCCACACACTGAAACCCCTTCTGCACACAGTGAAACCCCTCCCCACACACTGAAACCCCTTCCCCATACACTGAAACACATCCCCACACACTGAAACCCCATCCCCACACACTGAAACCCCTTCCGCACACACTGAAACACCTTCCCCACAAACTGAAACTCCTTCCCCACACACTGAAACCTCTACCGCACACACTGAAACCCCTTCCGCACACACTGAAACCCCTTCCCCACACAATGAAACACTTTCCGCAGAAACTGATTCCACTTCCGCACACACTGAAAACCCTTCCCCACACACTGAAACCCCTTCCCCACACATTGAAACACCTTCCCCACACACTGAAACCCCTTCCACACACACTGTAAGACCTTCCCCACACACTGAAACCCCTTCCCCACACACTGAAACACATCCCCACACACTGAAACCGCTTCCCCACTAACTGAAACACATCCCCACACACTGAAACCCATTCCGCACACAGTGAAAACCTTCCACACACACTGAAACCCCATCCCCACCCACTGAAACCCCTTCTTCACACACTGAAGCACATCCCCACACACTGAAACCACTTCCCCACACACTGAAACCCCTTCCCCACACACTGAAAACCCTTCCCCACACACTGAAATCCTTCCCCACACAATGAAACCCCTTCCCCACTCACTGAACCCCCTTCTTCACACACTGAAACCATTACCCACACTCTGAAACCCCTTCCCCAAAAAAGTGAAACACCTTCCGCAAACATTGAAACCCCTTCCCCACACACTGAAAGCCTTCCCCACACACTGAAACACCTTCAGCACACACTGAAAACCCCTTCCCCACACACAGAAACCCATTGCCCAAACACTGAAACCCCTTCCGCACTCAGTGAAACCCTTCCCCACATACTGAATCCCCTTCCCCACACACCGAAACACCTTCCTCACACACTGAAACCCTTCCCCACACACTGAAACCCTTCCCCACAAACTAAAACCCCTTCCGCACACACTGAAACACCTTCCCCACACACTGAAACCCCTTCCGCACACACTGTTACACATTCCCCACAAACTGAAACCCTTACCCACACACTGAAACCCCTTCCGCAAACACTGAAACCCTTCCCCACATACTGAAACCCCTTCCCCACACACTGAAACACCGTCCCCACACACTGTAACCCTTCCCCACACACTGAAACCCCTTCCCCACACACTGAAACCCCTTCCGCACACAGTTAAACCGTTCCCCACACAATGAAACCCCTTCCCCAAACACTGAAACACATTCCCACACTCTGAAACACCTTCCCCACACACTGAAACCCCTTCCGCACACACTGAAACCCCTTCCCCACACACTGAAACGCCTTCCGCAGAAACTGAATCCACTTCCGCACACACTGAAAATCCTTCCCCACACACTGAAACCCCTTCCCCACACACTGAAACCCCTTCCCCAAACAATGAAACACCTTCCCCAAACACTGAAACCCCTTCGCCAAACACTGAAAGCCTTCCCCACACTCTGAAACACCTTCTGCACACACTGAAACCCCTTCCCCACACACTGCAACCCCTTCCGCACACAGTGAAACCCTTCCCCACACACTGAAACACCTTCCCCACACACTGAAATCCCTTGCCCACAAACTGAAAGACATTCCCCACACACTGAAAACCTCTTCCCCACGTACTGAAACCTATTCCCCACACACTGAAATACCTTCCGCACACACTGAAACCCCTTCCGCACACACTGAAACACCTTCCCCACACAGTGAAACCCTTCCCCACACACTGAAATACCTTCCCCACACACTGAATCACATCCCCACACACTGAAACTCCTTCCCCACACAGTGAAACACATCCCCACACACTGAAACCCCTTCCCACACACTGAAACACCTCCCCCACACACTGAAACACCTTCCCCACACACTGAAACCCCACCGCACACAGTGAAACCCCTCCCCACACACTGAAACTCCTTCCCCACACACTGAAACCTCGACCGCACACACTGAAACCCCTTCCGCACACACTGAAACCCCTTCCCCACACACTGAAACACCTTCCGCAGAAACTGAATCCACTTCTGCACACACTGAAAACCCTTCCCCACACACTGAAACCCCTTCCCCACACACTGAAACAACTTCCCCACACACTGAAACCCCTTCCACACACACTGTAACACCTTCCCCACACACTGAAACCCCTTCCCGACACACTGAAACACATCCCCACACACTGAAACCGCTTCCCCACTAACTGAAACACATCCCCATACACTGAAACCCCTTCCGCACACAGTGAAAACCTTCCACACACACTGAAACCCCATCCCCACACACTGAAACCCCTTCTTCACACACTGAAACACATCCCCACACACTGAAACCACTTCCCCACACACTGAAACCCCTTCCCCACACACTGAAAACCCTTCCCCACACACTGAAATCCTTCCCCACACAATGAAACCCCTTCCCCACTCACTGAACCCCCTTCTTCACACACTGAAACCATTACCCACACTCTGAAACCCCTTCCCCAAACAATAAAACACCTTCCCCAAACACTGAAACCCCTTCCCCACACACTGAAAGCCTTCCCCACACACTGAAACACCTTCCGCACACACTGAAACCCCTTCCACACACACTGAAAACCCCTTCCCCACACACAGAAACCCATTGCCCAAACACTGAAACCCCTTCCACACTCAGTGAAACCGTTCCCCACATAGTGAATCCCCTTCCCCACACACCGAAACACCTTCCCCACACACTGAAAACCTTCCCCACACACTGAAACCCTTCCCCACACACTGAAACCCCTTTCGCACACACTGAAACACCTTCCCCACACACTGAAACCCCTTCCGCACACACTGTTGCACATTCCCCACAAACTGAAATCCTTACCCACACACTGAAACCCCTTCCGCAAACACTGAAACCCTTCCCCACATACTGAAACCCCTTCCCCACACACTGAAACACCGTCCCCACACACTGTAACCCTTCCCCACACACTGAAACCCCTTCCCCACACACTGAAACCCCTTCCCCAAACACTGAAACACATTCCCACACTCTGAAACACCTTCCCCACACACTGAAACCCCTTCCCCACTCACTGAAACACTTTCCCCACACACTGAAACCCCTTCCCCACATACTGAAACCCATTCCCCACACACTGAAAAGCCTTCCGCTCACACTGAAACCCCATCCCACACACTGAATCACATCCCCACACACTGAAACTCCTTCCCCACACAGTGAAACACATCAACACACACTGAAACCCCTTCCCACACACTGAAACCCCTTCCCCACACAATGAAACACCTTCCCCACACACTGAAACCCCACCGCACACAGTGAAATCCCTCCCCACACACTGAAACTCCTTCCCCACACACTGAAACCTCGACTGCACACACTGAAACCCCTTCCGCACACACTGAAACCCCTTCCCCACACACTGAAACACCTTCCGCAGAAACTGAATCCACTTCTGCACAAACTGAAAACCCTTCCCCACACACTGAAACCCCTTCCCCACACACTGCAACACCTTCCCCACACACTGAAACCCCTTCCACACACACTGTAACACCTTCCCCACACACTGAAACCCCTTCCCCACACACTGAAACACATCCCCACACACTGAAACCGCTTCCCCACTAACTGAAACACATCCCCACACACTGAAACCCCTTCCGCACACAGTGAAAACCTTCCACACTCACTGAAACCCCATCCCCACACACTGAAACCCCTTCTTCACACACTGAAACACATCCCCACACACTGAAACCACTTCCCCACACACTGAAACCCCTTCCCCACACACTGAAAACCCTTCCCCACACACTGAAATCCTTCCCCACACAATGAAACCCCTTCCCCACTCACTGAACCCCCTTCTTCACACACTGAAACCATTACCCACACTCTGAAACCCCTTCCCCAAACAATAAAACACCTTCCCCAAACACTGAAACCCCTTCCCCACACACTGAAAGCCTTCCCCACACACTGAAACACCTTCCGCACACACTGAAACCCCTTCCACACACACTGAAAACCCCTTCCCCACACACAGAAACCCATTGCCCAAACACTGAAACCCCTTCCACACTCAGTGAAACCCTTCCCCACATAGTGAATCCCCTTCCCCACACACCGAAACACCTTCCCCACACACTGAAACCCTTCCCCACACACTGAAACCCTTCCCCACACACTGAAACCCCTTCCGCACACACTGAAACACCTTCCCCACACACTGAAACCCCTTCCGCACACACTGTTGCACATTCCCCACAAACTGAAAACCTTACCCACACACTGAAACCCCTTCCGCAAACACTGAAACCCCTTCCCCACACACTGAAACACCGTCCCCACACACTGTAACCCTTCCCCACACACTGAAACCCCTTCCCCACACACTGAAACCCGTTCCGCACACAGTGAAACCGTTCCCCACACACTGAAACCCCTTCCCCAAACACTGAAACACATTCCCACACTCTGAAACACCTTCCCCACACACTGAAACCCCTTCCCCACTCACTGAAACACTTTCCCCACACACTGAAACCCCTTCCCCACATACTGAAACCCAATCCCCACACACTGAAAAGCATTCCGCTCACACAGAAACCCCTTCCCCACACACTGAAACCCTTTCCCCACACACTGAATCCCCTTCCACACACACTGAACCCCTTCCCCACACACTGAAACCCTTCCCCACACACTGAAACCCCTTCCCCACATACTGCAATCCCTTCCCCACACACTGAAACGCCTTCCCCATGCACGGAATACCCTTCCGCACACAATGAAACACCTTCCCCACACACTCAAACACCTTCCCCACACACAGAATCCCCTTCCCCACACACTGAAACCCCCTCCCCACACATTGAATCCCCTTCCCACGCTCTGAATACCCTTCCACTCACAATGAAACACCTTCCCCACACAATGAAACGCCTTCCGCACACAAAGAAACACCTTCCCCACACACTGAAACCCCTTCCTCACACACTGAAACACCTTCCGCACAAACTGAAACCCCTTCCGCACACACTGAAACACCTTCCCCACACACTGAATCCCCTTCCCCACTGACTGAAACACCTTCCCCACACACTGAAACCCCTTCCCCACACACTGAAAACCCTTCCCCACACACTGAAATCCTTCCCCACACAATGAAACCCCTTCCCCACACACTGAATACCCTTCCACACACAATGAAACACCTTCCCCACACAATGAAACGCCTTCCCCACACCCGGAATCCCCTTCCCCACACTCTGAAACCCCTTCCGCACACAATGAAACACCTTCCCCACACACTGAAACCCCTTCCCCACACACTGAAACACCTTCCGCAGAAACTGAAACCCCTTCCGCACACACTGAAACAACTTCCCCACACACTGAAACCCCTTCCCCACACACTGAAACGCCTTCCCCACACACTGAAACCCCTTCCACACACACTGAAACACCTTCCCCACACACTGAAACCCCTTCCCCACGTACTGAAACACTTCCCCACACACTGAAACCCCTTCCCCACACACTGAAACACCTTCCGCACACACTGAAACCCCTTCCGCACACACTGAAACCCCATCCCCACACAGTGAAACCCCTTCCCCACATACTGAAACCCCTTCCACACACACTGAAACAACTTCCCCACACACTGAAAACCCTTCCCCACACACTGTAACACCTTCCGCACAAACTGAAACCTCTTCCGCACACACTGAAACACCTTCCCCACACACTGAATCCCCTTCCCCACTGACTGAAGCACCTTCCCCACACACTGAAACCCCTTCCCCACACACGGAAAACCCTTCCCCACACACTGAAATCCTTCCCCACACAATGAAACCCCTTCCCCACACACTGAATACCCTTCCACACACTATGAAACACCTTCCCCACACAATGAAACGCCTTCCCCACACCCAGAATCCCCTTCCCCACACACTGAAACCCCTTCCGCACACAATGAAACACCTTCCCCACACACTGAAACCCCTTCCCCACACACTGAAACACCTTCCGCAGAAACTGAAACCCCTTCAGCACACACTGAAACACCTTCCCCACACACTGAAACCCCTTCCCCACACACTGAAACGCCTTCCCCACACACTGAAACCCCTTCCACACACACTGAAACACCTTCCCCACACACTGAAACCCCTTCCCCACGTACTGAAACACTTCCCCACACACTGAAACCCCTTCCACACACACTGAAACACCTTCCGCACACACTGAAACCCCTTCCGCACACACTGAAACACCATCCCCACACAGTGAAACCCCTTCCCCACACTCTGAAAACGCTTCCCCAAACACTGAAACACATTCCCACACACTGAAACACCTTCCCCACACACTGAAACCCCTAGCCCACAAACTGAAAGACATTCCCCACACACTGAAAACCTCTTCCCCACATACTGAAACCCATTCCCCACACACTGAAATACCTTCCGCACACACTGAAATCCCTTCCGCACACACTGAAACACCTTCCCCACACAGTGAAACCCTTCCCCACACACTGAAATAACTTCCCCACACACTGAATCACATCCCCACACACTGAAACCCCTTCCCCACACAGTGAAACACATCCCCACACACTGAAACCCCTTCGCACACACTGAAACACCTTCCCCATACACTGAAACACCTTCCCCACACACTGAAACCCCTTCCGCACACAGTGAAACCCCCCCCCACACACTGAAACCCCTTCCCCATACACTGAAACACATCCCCACACACTGAAACCCCATCCCCACACACTGAAACCCCTTCCACACACACTGAAACACCTTCCCCACAAACTGAAACTCCTTCCCCACACACTGAAACCTCTACCGCACACACTGAAACCCCTTCGGCACACACTGAAACCCCTTCCCCACACAATGAAACACCTTCCGCAGAAACTGATTCCACTTCCGCACACACTGAAAATCCTTCCCCACACACTGAAACCCCTTCCCCACACACTGAAACACCTTCCCCTCACACTGAAACCCCTTCCACACACACGGTAACACCTTCCCCACACACTGAAACCCCTTCCCCACACACTGAAACACATCCCCACACACTGAAACCGCTTCCCCACTAACTGAAACACATCCCCACACACTGAAACCACTTCCCCACACACTGAAACCCCTTCCCCACACACTGAAAACCCTTCCCCACACAATGAAATCTTTCCCACACAATGAAACCCCTTCCCCACTCACTGAACCCCCTTCTTCACACACTGAAACCATTACCCACACTCTGAAACCCCTTCCCCAAACAATGAAACACCTTCCCCAAACACTGAAACCCCTTCCCCACACACTGAAAGCCTTCCCCACACTCTGAAAACCCCTTCCCCACACACAGAAACCCATTGCCCAAACACTGAAACCCCTTCCGCACTCAGTGAAACCCTTCCCCACAGACTGAATCCCCTTCCCCACACACCGAAACACCTTCCCCACACACTGAAACCCTTCCCCACACACTGAAACCCTTCCCCACACACTAAAACCCCTTCCACACACACTGAAACACCTTCCCCACACACTGAAACCCCTTCCGCACACACTGTTACACATTCCCCACAAACTGAAACCCTTAGCCACACACTGAAACCCCTTCCGCAAACACTGAAACCCTTCCCCACATACTGAAACCCCTTCCCCACACACTGAAACACCGTCCCCACACACTGTAACCCTTCCCCACACACTGAAACCCCTTCCCCACACACTGAAACCCCTTCCGCACACAGTTAAACCGTTCCCCACACAATGAAACCCCTTCCCCAAACACTGAAACACATTCCCACACTCTGAAACACCTTCCCCACACACTGCAACCCCTTCCCCACTCACTGAAACACTTTCCCCACACACTGAAACCCCTTCCCCACATACTGAAACACATTCCCCACACACTGAAAAGCCTTCCGCTCACACTGAAACTCCTTCCCCACACACTGAAACCCTTTCCCCACACACTGAAACCCCTTCCACACACACTGAACCCCTTCCCCACACACTGAAACCCTTGCCCACACACTGAAACCCCTTCCCCACATACTGCAACCCCTTCCTCACACACTGAAACGCCTTCCCCATACACGGAATACCCTTCCGCACACAATGAAACACCTTCTCCACACACTGAAACACCTTCCCCACACTCAGAATCCCCTTCCCCACACACTGAAACCCCCTCCCCACACATTGAAACCCCTTCCACACACACTGAATACCCTTCCACTCACAATGAAACACCTTCCCCACACAATGAAACGCCTTCCGCACACAATGAAACACCTTCCCCACACTCTGAAACCCCTTCCCCACACACTGAAACACCTTCCGCACAAACTGAAACCCCTTCCGCACACACTGAAACACCTTCCCCACACACTGAATCCCCTTCCCCACTGACTGAAACACCTTCCCCACACACTGAAACGCCTTCCACACACACTGAAATACCTTCCCCACACACTGAAACCCCTTCCCCACTCACTGAAACACATCCCCACACACTGAAGCCCCTTCCCCACACACTGAAACACATCCCCACACACTGAAACGCCTTCCCCACACACTGAAACCCCTTCCCCACATACTGCAACCCCTTCCCCACACACTGATACGCCTTCCCCATACACGGAATAGCCTTCCGCACACAATGAAACAACTTCCCCACACACTGAAACACCTTCCCCACACACTGAATCCCCTTCCCCACAAACTGAAACTCCTTCCGCACACAATGAAACAGCTTCCCCACACACTGAAACCCCTTCCCCATACACTGAAACACCTTGCGCACACACTGAAACCCCTTCCCCACACACTGAAGCACCTTCCCTACAGACTGAAACCCCTTCCCCACACACTGAAACCCCGTCCCCACACTCCGAAACCCCTTCAACACACACTGAAACACCTTCCCCACACACTGAAACCCCTTCCCCACACACTGAAACCACTTCCCCACACACTGAAACCCCTTCCGCACACAGTGAAACCGTTCCCCACACACTGAAACACATTCCCCAAACACTGAAACACATCCCCACACACTGAAACCCCTTCCCCACGCAATGAAACCCATCCCCACAAACTAAAACCCCTTCCCCACACACTGAAACACATCCCCACACACTGAAACACCTTCCCTACACACTGAAAACTCTTCCCCACACACTGAAACCATTCCGCACACAGTGAAACCCTTCCCCACACACTGAAACCCCTTCCCCACACACTGAAACACATCCCCACACACTGAAACCCCTTCCCCACGCACTGAAACTCCTTCCACACACACTGAAACACCTTCCCCACACACTGAAACCCCATCCACACACAGTTAAACAATACCCCACACACTGAAACCCCTTCCTCACACACTGAAACCACTTCCCTACACACTGAATCCCCTTCTGCACACAATGAAACACCTTCCCCACACAATGAAACACCTTCCCTACACACTGAAACCACTTCCCCACACACTGAAACCCCTTCCGCACACAATGAAACACCTCCCCCACTCACTGAAACCACTTCCGCACACACTGAAACACCTTCCCCACACACGGAAACCCCTTCCCCACATACTGCAACCCCTTCCCCACAAACTGAAACCCCTTCCCCACTCACTGAATACCCTTCCGCACACAATCAAACACCTTCCCCACACACTGAAACAACTTCCCCACACACTGAAACACCTTCCGCACAAACTGAAACCCCTTCCGCACACACTGAAACACCTTCCCCACACACTGAATCCCCTTCCCCACTGACTGAAACACCTTCCCCACACACTGAAACGCCTTCCACACACACTGAAATACCTTCCCCACACACTGAAACCCCTTCCCCACTCACTGAAACACATCCCCACACACTGAAGCCCCTTCCCCACACACTGAAACACATCCCCACACACTGAAACGCCTTCCCCACACACTGAAACCCCTTCCCCACATACTGCAACCCCTTCCCCACACACTGATACGCCTTCCCCATACACGGAATAGCCTTCCGCACACAATGAAACAACTTCCCCACACACTGAAACACCTTCCCCACACACTTAATCCCCTTCCCCACAAACTGAAACTCCTTCCGCACACAATGAAACAGCTTCCCCACACACTGAAACCCCTTCCCCATACACTGAAACACCTTGCGCACACACTGAAACCCCTTCCCCACACACTGAAGCACCTTCCCTACAGACTGAAACCCCTACCCCACACACTGAAACCCCGTCCCCACACTCCGAAACCCCTTCAACACACACTGAAACACCTTCCCCACACACTGAAACCCCTTCCCCACACACTGAAACCACTTCCCCACACACTGAAACCCCTTCCGCACACAGTGAAACCGTTCCCCACACACTGAAACACATTCCCCAAACACTGAAACACATCCCCACACACTGAAACCCCTTCCCCACGCAATGAAACCCATCCCCACAAACTAAAACCCCTTCCCCACACACTGAAACACATCCCCACACACTGAAACACCTTCCCTACACACTGAAAACTCTTCCCCACACACTGAAACCATTCCGCACACAGTGAAACCCTTCCCGACACACTGAAACCCCTTCCCCACACACTGAAACACATCCCCACACACTGAAACCCCTTCCCCACGCACTGAAACTCCTTCCACACACACTGAAACACCTTCCCCACACACTGAAACCCCATCCACACACAGTTAAACAATACCCCACACACTGAAACCCCTTCCTCACACACTGAAACCACTTCCCTACACACTGAATCCCCTTCTGCACACAATGAAACACCTTCCCCACACAATGAAACACCTTCCCTACACACTGAAACCACTTCCCCACACACTGAAACCCCTTCCGCACACAATGAAACACCTCCCCCACTCACTGAAACCACTTCCGCACACACTGAAACACCTTCCCCACACACGGAAACCCCTTCCCCACATACTGCAACCCCTTCCCCACAAACTGAAACCCCTTCCCCACTCACTGAATACCCTTCCGCACACAATCAAACACCTTCCCCACACACTGAAACAACTTCCCCACACACTGAATCCCCTTCCCCACAAACTGAAACCCCTTCCGCACACAATGAAACACCTTCCCCACAAAATGAAGCTCCTTCCCCACACACTGAAACCTCTACCGCACACACTGAAACCCCTTCCGCACACACTGAAACCCCTTCCCCACACACTGAAAAACCTTCCCCACACATAGAAACCCCTTCCGCACACAGTTAAACGCTACCCCACACACTGAAACCCCCTCCCCACACACTGAAACCCCTTCCCCACACACTGAATACCCTTCCACACACAATGAAAGACCTTCCCCACGCAATGAAACACCTTCCCCACACACAGAATCCCCTTCCCCACACACTGAAACACCATCCGCTCACAATGAAACACCTTCCCCACACACTGAAACCCCTTCCCCACACACTGAAACATCTTCCGCAGAAACTGAAAACCCTTCCACACACACTGAACCACCTTCCCCACACAATGAAACCCCTTCCCCACACACTGAAACGCCTTCCCCACACACTGAAACCCCTTCCACACACACTGAAACACCTTCGCCACACACTGAAAACCCTTCCCCACACACTGAAACACATCCCCACACACTGAAACCCCTTCCCCACACAGTGAAACACATCCCCACACACTGAAACCCCTTCCCACACACTGAAACACATTCCCCACACACTGAAACACCTTCCCCACACACTGAAACCCCTTCCGCACACAGTGAAACCCCTCCCCACACACTGAAACCCCTTCCCCATACACTGAAACACATCCCCACACACTGAAACCCCATCCCCACACACTGAAACCCCTTCCGCACACACTGAAACACCTTCCCCACAAACTGAAACTCCTTCCCCACACACTGAAACCTCTACCGCACACACTGAAACCCCTTCCGCACACACTGAAACCCCTTCCCCACACAATGAAACACCTTCCGCAGAAACTGATTCCACTTCCGCACACACTGAAAACCCTTCCCCACACACTGAAACCCCTTCCCCACACACTGAAACACCTTCCCCACACACTGAAACCCCTTCCACACACACTGTAAGACCTTCCCCACACACTGAAACCCCTTCCCCACACACTGAAACACATCCCCACACACTGAAACCGCTTCCCCACTAACTGAAACACATCCCCACACACTGAAACCCATTCCGCACACAGTGAAAACCTTCCACACACACTGAAAACCCATCCCCACACACTGAAACCCCTTCTTCACACACTGAAGCACATCCCCACACACTGAAACCACTTCCCCACACACTGAAACCCCTTCCCCACACACTGAAAACCCTTCCCCACACACTGAAATCCTTCCCCACACAATGAAACCCCTTCCCCACTCACTGAACCCCCTTCTTCACACACTGAAACCATTACCCACACTCTGAAACCCCTTCCCCAAACAATGAAACACCTTCCCCAAGCATTGAAACCCCTTCCCCAAACACTGAAAGCCTTCCCCACACACTGAAACACCTTCCGCACACACTGAAACCCCTTCCACACACACTGAAAACCCCTTCCCCACACACAGAAACCCATTGCCCAAACACTGAAACCCCTTCCGCACTCAGTGAAACCCTTCCCCACATACTGAATCCACTTCCTCACACACCGAAACACCTTCCTCACACACTGAAACCCTTCCCCACACACTGAAACCCTTCCCCACAAACTAAAACCCCTTCCGCACACACTGAAACACCTTCCCCACACACTGAAACCCCTTCCGCACACACTGTTACACATTCCCCACAAACTGAAACCCTTACCCACACACTGAAACCCCTTCCGCAAACACTGAAACCCTTCCCCACATACTGAAACCCCTTCCCCACACACTGAAACACCGTCCCCACACACTGTAACCCTTCCCCACACACTGAAACCCCTTCCCCACACACTGAAACCCCTTCCGCACACAGTTAAACCGGTCCCCACACAATGAAACCCCTTCCCCAAACACTGAAACACATTCCCACACTCTGAAACACCTTCCCCACACACTGAAACCCCTTCCCCACTCACATAAACACTTTCCCCACACACTGAAACCCCTTCCCCACATACTGAAACACATTCCCCACACACTGAAAAGCCTTCCGCTCACACTGAAACCCCTTCCCCACACACTGAAACCCTTTCCCCACACACTGTAACCCCTATCCACACGCACTGAACCCCTTCCCCACACACTGAAACCCTTCCCCACACACTGAAACCCCTTCCCCACACACTGAAACCCCCTCCCCACACATTGAAGCCCCTTCCCCACACACTGAATACCCTTCCACTCACAATGAAACACCTTCCCCACACAATGAAACGCCTTCCGCACAAACTGAAACCCCTTCCGCAAACACTGAAATACCTTCCCCACACACAGAATCCCCTTCCCCACACACTGAAACCCCCTCCCCACACATTGAAACCCCTTCCCCACACACTGAATACCCTTCCACTCACAATGAAACACCTTCCCCACACAATGAAACGCCTTCCGCACACAATGAAACACCTTCCCCACACACTGAAACCCCTTCCCCACACACTGAAACACCTTCCGCACAAACTGAAACCCCTTCCGCAAACACTGAAATACCTTCCCCACACACTGAATCCCCTTCCCCACTGACTGAAACACCTTCCCCACACAGTGAAACGCCTTCCACACAGACTGAAATACCTTCCCCACACACTGAAACCCCTTCCCCACACACTGAAACACATCCCCACACACTGAAACCCCTTCCCCACACACTGAAACACATCCCCACACACTGAAACGCCTTCCCCACACACTGAAACACATCCCCACACACTGAAACACCTTCCCCACAAACTGAAACCCCTTCCCCAAACAATGAAACCCCTTCTGCACTCAGTGAAATCCTTCCCCACACACTGAAACTCCTTCCCCACACACTGAAACACCTTCCCCACACACTGGAACACCTTCCCCACACACTGAAACCCCTTCCGCACACACTGAAACCCTTCCCCACACACTGAAACCCCTTTCCCACACACTGAAACCCCGTCCCCAGACACTGAAACACATCCCCACACACTGAAACCCCATCCCCACACACTGAAACCCCTTCCGCACACACTGAAACACCTTCCCCACAAACTGAAACTCCTTCCACACACACTGAACCCCTTCCCCACACACTGAAACCCTTCCCCACACACTGAAACCCCTTCCCCACATACTGCAACCCCTTCCCCACACACTGAAACGCCTTCCCCATACACGGAATAGCCTACCGCACATAATGAAACAACTTCCCCACACACTGAAACACCTTCCCCACACACTGAATCCCCTTCCCCACAAACTGAAACCCCTTCCCCACACACTGAAACACCTTGCGCACACACTGAAACCCCTTCCCCACACACTGAAGCACCTTCCCTACAGACTGAAACCCCTTCCCCACACACTGAAACCCCGTCCCCACACTCCGAAACCTCTTCAACACACACTGAAACACCTTCCCCACACACTGAAACCCCTTCCCCACACACTGAAACCCCTTTCCCATACACTGAAACACCTTCCGCACACAGTGATACCCTTCCCCACACACTGAAACACATTCCCCAAACACTGAAACACATCCCCACACACTGAAACCCCTTCCCCACACAATGAAACCCATCCCCACAAACTAAAACCCCTTCCCCACACACTGAAACACATCCCCACACACTGAAACACCTTCCCCACACCCTGAAAACTCTTCCCCACACACTGAAACCACTTCCGCACACAGTGAAACCCTTCCCCACACATTGAAACCCCTTCCCCACACACTGAAACACATCCCCACACACTGAAACCCCTTCCCCACGCACTGAAACTCCTTCCACACACACTGAAACACCTTCCCCACACACTGAAACCCCATCCACACACAGTTAAACAATTCCCCACACACTGAAACCCCTTCCCCACACACTGAAACCACTTCCCTACACACTGAATCCCCTTCTGCACACAATGAAACACCTTCCCCACACAATGAAACACCTTCCCTACACACTGAAACCACTTCCCCACACACTGAAACCCCTTCCGCACACACTGAAACACCTCCCCCACTCACTGAAACCACTTCCACACACACTGAAACACCTTCCCCACACACGGAAACCCCTTCCCCACATACTGCAACCCCTTCCCCACAAACTGAAACCCCTTCCCCACACACTGAATACCCTTCCGCACACAATGAAACACCTTCCCCACACACTGAAACAACTTGCCCACACACTGAATCCCCTTCCCCACAAACTGAAACCCCTTCCGCACACAATGAAACACCTTCCCACAAACTGAAACTCCTTCCCCACACACTGAAACCTCTACCGCACACACTGAAACCCCTTCCGCACACACTGAAACCCCTTCCCCACACACTGAAACACCTTCCCCACACATAGAAACCCCTTCCGCACACAGTTAAACGCTACCCCACACACTGAAACCCCCTCCCCACACACTGAAACCCCTTCCCACACACTGAATACCCTTCCACACACAATGAAAGACCTTCCCCACACAATGAAATACCTTCCCCACACACAGAATCCCCTTCCCCACACACTGAAACACCATCCGCTCACAATGAAACACCTTCCCCACACACTGAAACCACTTCCCCACACACTGAAACACCTTCCGCAGAAACTGAAAACCCTTCCACACACACTGAACCACCTTCCCCACACAATGAAACCCCTTCCCCACACACTGAAACGCCTTCCCCACACACTGAAACCCCTTCCACACACACTGAAACACCTTCGCCACACACTGAAACCCCTTCCCCACACACTGAAACACATCCCCACACACTGAAACACCTTCCCCACAAACTGAAACACATCCCCACACACTGAAACGCCTTCCCCACACACTGAAACACATCCCCACACACTGAAACACCTTCCCCACACACTGAAACCCCTTCCCCAAACACTGAAACCCCTTGCGCACTAAGTGAAACACTTCCCCACTTTCAGAGACCCCTTCCCCACATACTGAAACACCTTCCCCACACACTGAAACCCCTACCACACACACTGAAACCCCATCCGCACACACTGAAACAACTTCCCCACACACTGAAACCCCTTCCCCACACACTGAAAACCCTTCCGCACACACTGAAACACCTTCCCCACACACTGAAACCCCTTCCGCACACACTGAAACCCCTTCCACACACAGTGAAACCCTTCCCCACACACTGAAACCCCTTCCCCACACACTGTAACCCCTTCTTCACACACTGAAAACCCTTCCGCACACACTGAAACACCTTCCCCACACACTGAAACCCCTTCCCCACACTTTGAAACCCCTTCCCCAAACACTGAAACCCCTTCCCCAGACACTGAACCCCTTTCCCAGTCACTGAAACCCTACCCCACACACTGAAACCTCTTCCCCACACACTGAAACACCTTCCCCACACACTGAAACCCCTTCCGCACACACTGAAACCCATTCCACACACAGTGAAACCCTTCCCCACACACTGAAACCCCTTCCCTACACACTGAATCCCCTTCTGCACACAATGAAACACCTTCCCCACACAATGAAGCACCTTCCCTACACACTGAAAACACTTCCCCACACACTGAAACACCTTCCGCACACATTGAAACACCTCACCCACTCACTGAAACCACTTCCGCACACACTGAAACACCTTCCCCACACACGGAAACCCCTTCCCCACATACTGCAACCCCTTCCCCACAAACTGAAACCCCTTCCCCACACACTGAATACCCTTCCGCACACAATGAAACACCTTCCCCACACACTGAAACAACTTCCCCACACACTGAATCCCCTTCACCACAAAACTGAAACCCCTTCCGCACACAATGAAACAACTTCCCCACAAACTGAAACTCCTTCCTCACACACTGAAACCTCTACCGCACACACTGAAACCCCTTCCGCACACACTGAAACCCCTTCCCCACACACTGAAACACCTTCCCCACACATAGAAACCCCTTCCGCACACAGTTAAACGCTACCCCACACACTGAAACCCCCTCCCCACACACTGAAACCCCTTCCCCACACACTGAATACCCTTCCACACACAATGAAAGACCTTCCCCACGCAATGAAACACCTTCCCCACACACAGAATCCCCTTCCCCACACACTGAAACACCATCCGCTCACAATGAAACACCTTCCCCACACACTGAAACCCCTTCCCCACACACTGAAACATCTTCCGCAGAAACTGAAAACCCTTCCACACACACTGAACCACCTTCCCCACACAATGAAACCCCTTCCCCACACACTGAAACGCCTTCCCCACACACTGAAACCCCTTCCACACACACTGAAACACCTTCGCCACACACTGAAAACCCTTCCCCACACACTGAAACACATCCCCACACACTGAAACCCCTTCCCCACACAGTGAAACACATCCCCACACACTGAAACCCCTTCCCACACACTGAAACACATTCCCCACACACTGAAACACCTTCCCCACACACTGAAACCCCTTCCGCACACAGTGAAACCCCTCCCCACACACTGAAACCCCTTCCCCATACACTGAAACACATCCCCACACACTGAAACCCCATCCCCACACACTGAAACCCCTTCCGCACACACTGAAACACCTTCCCCACAAACTGAAACTCCTTCCCCACACACTGAAACCTCTACCGCACACACTGAAACCCCTTCCGCACACACTGAAACCCCTTCCCCACACAATGAAACACCTTCCGCAGAAACTGATTCCACTTCCGCACACACTGAAAACCCTTCCCCACACACTGAAACCCCTTCCCCACACACTGAAACACCTTCCCCACACACTGAAACCCCTTCCACACACACTGTAAGACCTTCCCCACACACTGAAACCCCTTCCCCACACACTGAAACACATCCCCACACACTGAAACCGCTTCCCCACTAACTGAAACACATCCCCACACACTGAAACCCATTCCGCACACAGTGAAAACCTTCCACACACACTGAAAACCCATCCCCACACACTGAAACCCCTTCTTCACACACTGAAGCACATCCCCACACACTGAAACCACTTCCCCACACACTGAAACCCCTTCCCCACACACTGAAAACCCTTCCCCACACACTGAAATCCTTCCCCACACAATGAAACCCCTTCCCCACTCACTGAACCCCCTTCTTCACACACTGAAACCATTACCCACACTCTGAAACCCCTTCCCCAAACAATGAAACACCTTCCCCAAGCATTGAAACCCCTTCCCCACACACTGAAAGCCTTCCCCACACACTGAAACACCTTCCGCACACACTGAAATCCCTTCCACACACACTGAAAACCCCTTCCCCACACACAGAAACCCATTGCCCAAACACTGAAACCCCTTCCGCACTCAGTGAAACCCTTCCCCACATACTGAATCCACTTCCCCACACACCGAAACACCTTCCTCACACACTGAAACCCTTCCCCACACACTGAAACCCTTCCCCACAAACTAAAACCCCTTCCGCACACACTGAAACACCTTCCCCACACACTGAAACCCCTTCCGAAAACACTGTTACACATTCCCCACAAACTGAAACCCTTACCCACACACTGAAACCCCTTCCCCACACACTGAAACCCCTTCCGCACACAGTTAAACCGGTCCCCACACAATGAAACCCCTTCCCCAAACACTGAAACACATTCCCACACTCTGAAACACCTTCCCCACACACTGAAACCCCTTCCCCACTCACATAAACACTTTCCCCACACACTGAAACCCCTTCCCCACATACTGAAACACATTCCCCACACACTGAAAAGCCTTCCGCTCACACTGAAACCCCTTCCCCACACACTGAAACCCTTTCCCCACACACTGTAACCCCTATCCACACGCACTGAACCCCTTCCCCACACACTGAAACCCTTCCCCACACACTGAAACCCCTTCCCCACACACTGAAACCCCCTCCCCACACATTGAAGCCCCTTTCCCACACACTGAATACCCTTCCACTCACAATGAAACACCTTCCCCACACAATGAAACGCCTTCCGCACAAACTGAAACCCCTTCCGCAAACACTGAAATACCTTCCCCACACACAGAATCCCCTTCCCCACACACTGAAACCCCCTCCCCACACATTGAAACCCCTTCCCCACACACTGAATACCCTTCCACTCACAATGAAACACCTTCCCCACACAATGAAACGCCTTCCGCACACAATGAAACACCTTCCCCACACACTGAAACCCCTTCCCCACACACTGAAACACCTTCCGCACAAACTGAAACCCCTTCCGCAAACACTGAAATACCTTCCCCACACACTGAATCCCCTTCCCCACTGACTGAAACACCTTCCCCACACAGTGAAACGCCTTCCACACAGACTGAAATACCTTCCCCACACACTGAAACCCCTTCCCCACACACTGAAACACATCCCCACACACTGAAACCCCTTCCCCACACACTGAAACACATCCCCACACACTGAAACGCCTTCCCCACACACTGAAACACATCCCCACACACTGAAACACCTTCCCCACAAACTGAAACCCCTTCCCCAAACACTGAAACCCCTTCTGCACTCAGTGAAATCCTTCCCCACACACTGAAACTCCTTCCCCACACACTGAAACACCTTCCCCACACACTGGAACACCTTCCCCACACACTGAAACCCCTTCCGCACACACTGAAACCCTTCCCCACACACTGAAACCCCTTTCCCACACACTGAAACCCCGTCCCCAGACACTGAAACACATCCCCACACACTGAAACCCCATCCCCACACACTGAAACCCCTTCCGCACACACTGAAACACCTTCCCCACAAACTGAAACTCCTTCCACACACACTGAACCCCTTCCCCACACACTGAAACCCTTCCCCACACACTGAAACCCCTTCCCCACATACTGCAACCCCTTCCCCACACACTGAAACGCCTTCCCCATACACGGAATAGCCTACCGCACATAATGAAACAACTTCCCCACACACTGAAACACCTTCCCCACACACTGAATCCCCTTCCCCACAAACTGAAACCCCTTCCCCACACACTGAAACACCTTGCGCACACACTGAAACCCCTTCCCCACACACTGAAGCACCTTCCCTACAGACTGAAACCCCTTCCCCACACACTGAAACCCCGTCCCCACACTCCGAAACCCCTTCAACACACACTGAAACACCTTCCCCACACACTGAAACCCCTTCCCCACACACTGAAACCCCTTTCCCATACACTGAAACACCTTCCGCACACAGTGATACCCTTCCCCACACACTGAAACACATTCCCCAAACACTGAAACACATCCCCACACACTGAAACTCCTTCCCCACACAATGAAACCCATCCCCACAAACTAAAACCCCTTCCCCACACACTGAAACACATCCCCACACACTGAAACACCTTCCCCACACCCTGAAAACTCTTCCCCACACACTGAAACCACTTCCGCACACAGTGAAACCCTTCCCCACACATTGAAACCCCTTCCCCACACACTGAAACACATCCCCACACACTGAAACCCCTTCCCCACGCACTGAAACTCCTTCCACACACACTGAAACACCTTCCCCACACACTGAAACCCCATCCACACACAGTTAAACAATTCCCCACACACTGAAACCCCTTCCCCACACACTGAAACCACTTCCCTACACACTGAATCCCCTTCTGCACACAATGAAACACCTTCCCCACACAATGAAACACCTTCCCTACACACTGAAACCACTTCCCCACACACTGAAACCCCTTCCGCACACACTGAAACACCTCCCCCACTCACTGAAACCACTTCCACACACACTGAAACACCTTCCCCACACACGGAAACCCCTTCCCCACATACTGCAACCCCTTCCCCACAAACTGAAACCCCTTCCCCACACACTGAATACCCTTCCGCACACAATGAAACACCTTCCCCACACACTGAAACAACTTGCCCACACACTGAATCCCCTTCCCCACAAACTGAAACCCCTTCCGCACACAATGAAACACCTTCCCACAAACTGAAACTCCTTCCCCACACACTGAAACCTCTACCGCACACACTGAAACCCCTTCCGCACACACTGAAACCCCTTCCCCACACACTGAAACACCTTCCCCACACATAGAAACCCCTTCCGCACACAGTTAAACGCTACCCCACACACTGAAACCCCCTCCCCACACACTGAAACCCCTTCCCACACACTGAATACCCTTCCACACACAATGAAAGACCTTCCCCACACAATGAAATACCTTCCCCACACACAGAATCCCCTTCCCCACACACTGAAACACCATCCGCTCACAATGAAACACCTTCCCCACACACTGAAACCACTTCCCCACACACTGAAACACCTTCCGCAGAAACTGAAAACCCTTCCACACACACTGAACCACCTTCCCCACACAATGAAACCCCTTCCCCACACACTGAAACGCCTTCCCCACACACTGAAACCCCTTCCACACACACTGAAACACCTTCGCCACACACTGAAACCCCTTCCCCACACACTGAAACACATCCCCACACACTGAAACACCTTCCCCACAAACTGAAACACATCCCCACACACTGAAACGCCTTCCCCACACACTGAAACACATCCCCACACACTGAAACACCTTCCCCACACACTGAAACCCCTTCCCCAAACACTGAAACCCCTTGCGCACTAAGTGAAACACTTCCCCACTTTCAGAGACCCCTTCCCCACATACTGAAACACCTTCCCCACACACTGAAACCCCTACCACACACACTGAAACCCCATCCGCACACACTGAAACAACTTCCCCACACACTGAAACCCCTTCCCCACACACTGAAAACCCTTCCGCACACACTGAAACACCTTCCCCACACACTGAAACCCCTTCCGCACACACTGAAACCCCTTCCACACACAGTGAAACCCTTCCCCACACACTGAAACCCCTTCCCCACACACTGTAACCCCTTCTTCACACACTGAAAACCCTTCCGCACACACTGAAACACCTTCCCCACACACTGAAACCCCTTCCCCACACTTTGAAACCCCTTCCCCAAACACTGAAACCCCTTCCCCAGACACTGAACCCCTTTCCCAGTCACTGAAACCCTACCCCACACACTGAAACCTCTTCCCCACACACTGAAACACCTTCCCCACACACTGAAACCCCTTCCGCACACACTGAAACCCATTCCACACACAGTGAAACCCTTCCCCACACACTGAAACCCCTTCCCTACACACTGAATCCCCTTCTGCACACAATGAAACACCTTCCCCACACAATGAAGCACCTTCCCTACACACTGAAAACACTTCCCCACACACTGAAACACCTTCCGCACACATTGAAACACCTCACCCACTCACTGAAACCACTTCCGCACACACTGAAACACCTTCCCCACACACGGAAACCCCTTCCCCACATACTGCAACCCCTTCCCCACAAACTGAAACCCCTTCCCCACACACTGAATACCCTTCCGCACACAATGAAACACCTTCCCCACACACTGAAACAACTTCCCCACACACTGAATCCCCTTCCCCACAAAACTGAAACCCCTTCCGCACACAATGAAACAACTTCCCCACAAACTGAAACTCCTTCCTCACACACTGAAACCTCTACCGCACACACTGAAACCCCTTCCGCACACACTGAAACCCCTTCCCCACACACTGAAACACCTTCCCCACACATAGAAACCCCTTCCGCACACAGTTAAACGCTACCCCACACACTGAAACCCCCTCCCCACACACTGAAACCCCTTCCCCACACACTGAAACACCTTCCGCAGAAACTGAAAACCCTTCCACACACACTGAACCACCTTCCCCACACAATGAAACCCCTTCCCCACACACTGAAACGCCTTCCCCACACACTGAAACCCCTTCCACACACACTGAAACACCTTCGCCACACACTGAAACCCCTTCCCCACACACTGAAACACATCCCCACACACTGAAACACCTTCCCCACAAACTGAAACACCTTCCGCAGAAACTGAAAACCCTTCCACACACACTGAACCACCTTCCCCACACAATGAAACCCCTTCCCCACACACTGAAACGCCTTCCCCACACACTGAAACCCCTTCCACACACACTGAAACACCTTCGCCACACACTGAAACCCCTTCCCCACACACTGAAACACATCCCCACACACTGAAACACCTTCCCCACAAACTGAAACACATCCCCACACACTGAAACGCCTTCCCCACACACTGAAACCCCTTCCACACACACTGAAACACCTTCGCCACACACTGAAACCCCTTCCACACACACTGAAACACCTTCGCCACACACTGAAACCCCTTCCCCAAACACTGAAACCCCTTGCGCACTAAGTGAAACACTTCCCCACTTTCAGAGACCCCTTCCCCACATACTGAAACACCTTCCCCACACACTGAAACCCCTAACACACACACTGAAACCCCATCCGCACACACTGAAACACCTTCCCCACACACTGAAACCCCTTCCCCACACACTAAAAACCCTTCCGCACACACTGAAACACCTTCCCCACACACTGAAACCCCTTCCGCACACACTGAAACCCCTTCCACACACAGTGAAACCCTTCCCCACACACTGAAACCCCTTCCCCACACACTGTAACCCCTTCTTCACACACTGAAAACCCTTCCGCACACACTGAAACACCTTCCCCACACACTGAAACCCCTTCCCCACACTTTGAAACCCCTTCCCCAAACACTGAAACCCCTTCCCCAGACACTGAACCCCTTTCCCAGTCACTGAAACCCTACCCCACACACTGAAACCTCTTCCCCACACACTGAAACACCTTCCCCACACACTGAAACCCCTTCCGCACACACTGAAACCCCTTCCACACACAGTGAAACCCTTCCCCACACACTGAAACCCCTTCCCTACACACTGAATCCCCTTCTGCACACAATGAAACACCTTCCCCACACAATGAAGCACCTTCCCTACACACTGAAAACACTTCCCCACACACTGAAACACCTTCCGCACACATTGAAACACCTCACCCACTCACTGAAACCACTTCCGCACACACTGAAACACCTTCCCCACACACGGAAACCCCTTCCCCACATACTGCAACCCCTTCCCCACAAACTGAAACCCCTTCCCCACACACTGAATACCCTTCCGCACACAATGAAACACCTTCCCCACACACTGAAACAACTTCCCCACACACTGAATCCCCTTCCCCACAAAACTGAAACCCCTTCCGCACACAATGAAACAACTTCCCCACAAACTGAAACTCCTTCCTCACACACTGAAACCTCTACCGCACACACTGAAACACCTTCCGCACACACTGAAACCCCTTCCCCACACACTGAAACACCTTCCCCAAACATAGAAACCCCTTCCGCACACAGTTAAACGCTACCCCACACACTGAAACCCCCTCCCCACACACTGAAACCCCTTCCCCACACACTGAATACCCTTCCATACACAATGAAAGACCTTTCCCACACAATGAAATACCTTCCCCACACACAGAATCCCCTTCCCCACACACTGAAACACCATCCGCTCACAATGAAACACCTTCCCCACACACTGAAACCCCTTCCCCACACACTGAAACACCTTCCGCAGAAACTGAAAACCCTTCCACACACACTGAACCACCTTCCCCACACAATGAAACCCATTCCCCACACACTGAAACGCCTTCCCCACACACTGAAACCCCTTCCACACACACTGAAACACCTTCGCCACACACTGAAACCCCTTCCCCACACACTGAAACACATCCCCACACACTGAAACACCTTCCCCACAAACTGAAACACATCCCCACACACTGAAACGCCTTGCCCACACACTGAAACACATCCCCACACACTGAAACACCTTTCCCGCACACTGAAACCCCTTCCCCAAACACTGAAACCCCTTGCGCACTAAGTGAAACACTTCCCCACTATCAGAGACCCCTTCCCCACATACTGAAACACCTTCCCCACACACTGAAACCCCTACCACACACACTGAAACCCCTTCCGCACACACTGAAACACCTTCCCCACACACTGAAACCCCTTCCCCACTCACTGAAAACCCTTCCGCACACACTGAAACACCTTCCCCACACACTGAAACCCCTTCCGCACACACTTAAACCCCTTCCACACACAGTGAAACCCTTCCCCACACACTGAAACCCCTTCCCCACACACTGTAACCCCTTCTTCACACACTGAAAACCCTTCCGCACACACTGAAACACCTTCCCCACACACTGAAACCCATTCCCCACACACTGAAACCCCTTCCCCAAACACTGAAACCCCTTCCCCAGACACTGAACCCCTTCCCCAGTCACTGAAACCCTACCCCACACACTGAAACCTCTTCCCCACATACTGAAACACCTTCCCCAAACTCTGAAACACCTTCACCACACACTGAAACCCCTTCCGCACACAGTTAAAGCCTTCCCCACACACTGAAACCCACTCCCCACACACTGAAAACCGTTCCCCAAACACTGAATCCCCTTCCCCACAAACTGAAACCCCTTCCGCACACAATGAAACACCTTCCCCACACACTGAAACCCCTTCCCCACACACTGAAACCCCTTCCCCACACACTGAAACGCCTTCCCCACACACTGAAACCCCTTCCACACACACTGAAACACCTTCGCCACACACTGAAACCCCTTCCCCACACACTGAAACACATCCCCACACACTGAAACACCTTCCCCACAAACTGAAACACCTTCCGCAGAAACTGAAAACCCTTCCACACACACTGAACCACCTTCCCCACACAATGAAACCCCTTCCCCACACACTGAAACGCCTTCCCCACACACTGAAACCCCTTCCACACACACTGAAACACCTTCGCCACACACTGAAACCCCTTCCCCACACACTGAAACACATCCCCACACACTGAAACACCTTCCCCACAAACTGAAACACATCCCCACACACTGAAACGCCTTCCCCACACACTGAAACACATCCCCACACACTGAAACACCTTCCCCACACACTGAAACCCCTTCCCCAAACACTGAAACCCCTTGCGCACTAAGTGAAACACTTCCCCACTTTCAGAGACCCCTTCCCCACATACTGAAACACCTTCCCCACACACTGAAACCCCTAACACACACACTGAAACCCCATCCGCACACACTGAAACACCTTCCCCACACACTGAAACCCCTTCCCCACACACTAAAAACCCTTCCGCACACACTGAAACACCTTCCCCACACACTGAAACCCCTTCCGCACACACTGAAACCCCTTCCACACACAGTGAAACCCTTCCCCACACACTGAAACCCCTTCCCCACACACTGTAACCCCTTCTTCACACACTGAAAACCCTTCCGCACACACTGAAACACCTTCCCCACACACTGAAACCCCTTCCCCACACTTTGAAACCCCTTCCCCAAACACTGAAACCCCTTCCCCAGACACTGAACCCCTTTCCCAGTCACTGAAACCCTACCCCACACACTGAAACCTCTTCCCCACACACTGAAACACCTTCCCCACACACTGAAACCCCTTCCGCACACACTGAAACCCCTTCCACACACAGTGAAACCCTTCCCCACACACTGAAACCCCTTCCCTACACACTGAATCCCCTTCTGCACACAATGAAACACCTTCCCCACACAATGAAGCACCTTCCCTACACACTGAAAACACTTCCCCACACACTGAAACACCTTCCGCACACATTGAAACACCTCACCCACTCACTGAAACCACTTCCGCACACACTGAAACACCTTCCCCACACACGGAAACCCCTTCCCCACATACTGCAACCCCTTCCCCACAAACTGAAACCCCTTCCCCACACACTGAATACCCTTCCGCACACAATGAAACACCTTCCCCACACACTGAAACAACTTCCCCACACACTGAATCCCCTTCCCCACAAAACTGAAACCCCTTCCGCACACAATGAAACAACTTCCCCACAAACTGAAACTCCTTCCTCACACACTGAAACCTCTACCGCACACACTGAAACACCTTCCGCACACACTGAAACCCCTTCCCCACACACTGAAACACCTTCCCCAAACATAGAAACCCCTTCCGCACACAGTTAAACGCTACCCCACACACTGAAACCCCCTCCCCACACACTGAAACCCCTTCCCCACACACTGAATACCCTTCCATACACAATGAAAGACCTTTCCCACACAATGAAATACCTTCCCCACACACAGAATCCCCTTCCCCACACACTGAAACACCATCCGCTCACAATGAAACACCTTCCCCACACACTGAAACCCCTTCCCCACACACTGAAACACCTTCCGCAGAAACTGAAAACCCTTCCACACACACTGAACCACCTTCCCCACACAATGAAACCCATTCCCCACACACTGAAACGCCTTCCCCACACACTGAAACCCCTTCCACACACACTGAAACACCTTCGCCACACACTGAAACCCCTTCCCCACACACTGAAACACATCCCCACACACTGAAACCCCTTCCCCACAAACTGAAACACATCCCCACACACTGAAACGCCTTGCCCACACACTGAAACACATCCCCACACACTGAAACACCTTTCCCGCACACTGAAACCCCTTCCCCAAACACTGAAACCCCTTGCGCACTAAGTGAAACACTTCCCCACTATCAGAGACCCCTTCCCCAATTACTGAAACACCTTCCCCACACACTGAAACCCCTACCACACACACTGAAACCCCTTCCGCACACACTGAAACACCTTCCCCACACACTGAAACCCCTTCCCCACTCACTGAAAACCCTTCCGCACACACTGAAACACCTTCCCCACACACTGAAACCCCTTCCGCACACACTTAAACCCCTTCCACACACAGTGAAACCCTTCCCCACACACTGAAACCCCTTCCCCACACACTGTAACCCCTTCTTCACACACTGAAAACCCTTCCGCACACACTGAAACACCTTCCCCACACACTGAAACCCCTTCCCCACACACTGAAACCCCTTCCCCAAACACTGAAACCCCTTCCCCAGACACTGAACCCCTTCCCCAGTCACTGAAACCCTACCCCACACACTGAAACCTCTTCCCCACATACTGAAACACCTTCCCCAAACTCTGAAACACCTTCACCACACACTGAAACCCCTTCCGCACACAGTTAAAGCCTTCCCCACACACTGAAACCCACTCCCCACACACTGAAAACCGTTCCCCAAACACTGAATCCCCTTCCCCACAAACTGAAACCCCTTCCGCACACAATGAAACACCTTCCCCACACACTGAAACCCCTTCCCCACACACTGAAACCCCTTCCCCACACACTGAAACCCCCTCCACACACACTGAAACACCTTCCCCACACACTGAAACCCCATCCCCACACACTGAAACGCCTTCCGCACACAGTGAAACCCCTTCCCTACACACAGAAACCCCTACCCCAAACACTGAAACACATTCCCACACACTGAAACACATTCCCCACACACTGAAACCCCTTCCCCACACACTGAAACCCCTTCCGCACACAGTGAAACCCTTCCCCACACACTGAAACCCCTTCCCCACACACTGAAACACCTTCCCCACACAGTGAAACCCTTCCCCACACACTGAAATACCTTCCCCACACACTGAATCACATCCCCACTCACCGAAACCCCTTCCCCAGACAGTGAAACACATCCCCACACACTGAAACCCTTTCCCACACACTAAACCACCTTCCCCACACTCTGAAACCCCTTCCCCACACACTGAAAAACCTTCCCCACACACTGAAACACCTTCCCCACACACTGAAACCCCTTCCACACACTCTATAACACCTTCCCCACACACTGAAACCCCTTCCCCACACACTGAAACACATCCCCACACACTGAAACCCCTTCCCCACAAACTGAAACACATCCCCACACAATGAAACGCCTTCCCCACACACTGAAACACATCCCCACACACTGAAACACCTTCCCCACACACTGAAACCCCTTCCCCAAACACTGAAAACCCTTCCGCACTCAGCGAAATCCTTCCCCACATACTCAAACCCCTTCCACACACACTGAAACACCTTCCACACACACTGAAACCCTTCCACACACACTGAAACCCTTCCCCACACATTGAAACCATTCCCCACACACTGAAACCCCTTCTGCAAACACTGAAACTCTTCCCCACTTACTGAAACCCCTTCCCCACACACTGAAACACCGTCCCCAAACACTGTAAACATTCCCCACACACTGAAACCCCTTCCCCACACACTGAAACCCTTCCCCACACACTGAGACCCTTCCCCAAACACTGAAACACCTTCCCCACACACTGAAAGACTGCCCCACACACTGAAACTCTTCCCCACACACTGAAACCCCAACCCCACATACTGAAATCCCTTCCCCACACTCTGAAACACCTTCCCCACACACTGAAACCCCTTCCCCAAACACTGAAACCCCTTGCGCACTAAGTGAAACACTTCCCCACTTTCAGAGACCCCTTCCCCACATCCTGAAACACCTTCCCCACACACTGAAACCCCTACCACACACACTGAAACCCCTTCCGCACACACTGAAACACCTTCCCCACACACTGAAACCCCTTCCCCACACACTGAAAACCCTTCCGCACACACTGAAACACGTTCCCCGCACACTGAAACCCCTTCCACACACACTGAAACCCCTTCCACACACAGTGAAACCCTTCCCCACACACTGAAACCCCTTCCCCACACACTGTAACCCCTTCTTCACACACTGAAAACCCTTCCGCACACACTGAAACACCTTCCCCACACACTGAAACACCTTCCCCACACACTGAAACGCCTTCCCCAAACACTGAAACCCCTTCCCCAGACACTGAACCCCTTCCCCAGTCACTGAAACCCTACCCCACACACTGAAACCTCTTCCCCACATACTGAAACACCTTCCCCACACTCTGATCACCTTCCCCACACACTGAAACCCCTTCCGCACACAGTTAAAGCCTTCCCCACACACTGAAACCCACTCCCCACACACTGAAAACCGTTCCCCAAACACTGAATCCCCTTCCCCACAAACTGAAACCCCTTCCGCACACAATGAAACACCTTCCCCACACACTGAAACCCCTTCCCCACACACTGTAACACCTTGCGCACACAATGAAACCCCTTCCGCACACACTGAAACACCATCCCCACACACTGAAACCCCTTCCCCACACACTGAAACCCCTTCCCCACACACTGAAACCCCCTCCACACACACTTAAACACCTTCCCCACACACTGAAACCCCATCCCCACACACTGAAACCCCTTCCGCACACAGTGAAACCCCTTCCCTACAAACTGAAACCCCTACCGCAAACACTGAAACACATTCCCACACACTGAAACACCTTCCCCACAAACTGAAACCCCTTCCCCACACACTGAAACACATTCCACACACACTGAAACCCTTTCCCCACACACTGAAACACCTTCCCCACACACTGAAACCCCTACCGCACACACTGAAACCCCTTCCCCACACACTGAAACCCCTTCTGCACACAAGGAAACACCTTCCCCACACACTGAAACCCCTTCCCCACACACTGAAACACCTTCCGCAGAAACTGAAACCACTTCCGCACACACTGAAAAACCTTCCCCACACACTGAAACCCCTTCCCCACACACTGAAAAACCTTCCCCACAGACTGAAACACCTTCCCCACACACTGAAACCCCTTCCACACACTCTATAACACCTTCCCCACACACTGAAACCCCTTCCCCACACACTGAAACACATCCCCACACACTGAAACCCCTTCCCCACAAACTGAAATACATCCCCACACAATGAAACGCCTTCCACACACACTGAAACACATCCCCACACACTGAAACAGCTTCCCCACACACTGAAACCCCTTCCCCAAACACTGAAAACCCTTCCGCACTCAGTGAAATCCTTCCCCACATACTCAAGCCCCTTCCACACACACGGAAACACCTTCCACACACACTGAAACCCTTCCACACACACTGAAACCCTTCCCCACACATTGAAACCATTCCCCACACACTGAAACCCCTTCCGCAAACACTGAAACTCTTCCCCACATACTGAAACCCCTTCCCCACACACTGAAACCCCGTCCCCAAACACTGTAACCCTTCCCCACACACTGAAACCCCTTCCCCACACACTGAAACCCTTCCCCACACACTGAGACCCTTCCCCACACACTGAAACACCTTCCCCACACACTGAAAGACTGCCCCACACACTGAAACGCTTCCCCACACACTGAAACCCCTACCCCACATACTGAAATCCCTTCCCCAAACTCTGAAACACCTTCCCCACACACCGAAACACCTTCCGCACACAGTTAAACCCGATCCCTCAAAATGAAATCCCCTCCCCACTCACTGAAACCCCTTCCCCACACACTGAATTCCCTTCCACACACAATGAAACACCTTCCCCACACAAAGAAACACCTTCCCCACACACAGAATCCCCTTCCCCACACACTGAAACCCCTTCCGCACACAATGAAACACCTTGCCCACACACTGAAACCCCTTCCCCACACACTGAAACACCTTCCCCACACACTGAAACCCCTTCCCCACACACTGAAACGCCTTCCCCACACACTGAAACCCCTTCCACACACACTGAAACACCTTCCCCACACACTGAAACCCCTTCCCCACACACTGAAACACATCCCCACACACTGAAACCCCTTCCCCACACACTGAAACACCTTCTGCACACACTGAAACCCATCTTCACACACTGAAACACCATCCCCACACACTGAAACCCATTCCCCACACACTGAAACCCCTTCCCCACACACTGAAACCCCTTCCGCACACAGTGAAACCCTTCCCCACACACTGAAACCCCTTCCCCACACACTGAAACACCTTCCCCACACAGTGAAACCCTTCCCCACACACTGAAATACCTTCCCCACACACTGAATCACATCCCCACTCACCGAAACCCCTTCCCCAGACAGTGAAACACATCCCCACACACTGAAACCCTTTCCCACACACTAAACCACCTTCCCCACACACTGAAACACCTTCCCCACACACTGAAACCCCTTCTGCACACAGTGAAACACCTCCCCACACACTGAAACCCCTTCCCCATACACTGAAACCCATCCCCACACCATGAAACCCCATCCCCACACTCAGAAACCCCTTCCGCACACACTGAAACACCTTCCCCACAAACTGAAACTCCTTCCCCACACACTGAAACCTCTACCGCACACAATGAAACCCCTTCCGCACACACTGAAACCCCTTCCCCACACACTGGAACCCCTTCCGCAGAAACTGAAACCACTTGCGCACACAGTGATAACCTTCCACACACACTGAAACCCCTTCCCCACACACTGAAAACCCTTCCCAACGCACTGAAACCCTTCCCCACACAATGAAACCCCTTCCCCACTCACTGAACACCCTTCCCCACACAGTAAAACCATTACCCACACTCTGAAACCCCTTCCCCAAACAATGAAACACGTTCCCCAAACACTGAAACCCCTTCCCCACACACTGAAACCCTTCCCCACACACTGAAACACCTTCCCCACACACTGAAACCCCTTCCACACACACTGAAACTCCTTCCCCACAGACAGAATCCCATTGCCCAAACACTGAAACCCCTTCCGCACTCAGTGAAACCCTTCCCCACATACTGAAACCCCTTCCCCAAACACCGAAACACCTTCCCCACACACTGAAACCCTTCCCCACACACTGATACCCTTCCCCACACACTGAAACCCCTTCCGCACACACTGAAACACCTTCCCCAAACACTGAAACCCCTTCCGCACACACTGATACACATTCCCCACACACTGAAACCCATCCCCACACACTGAAACCCCTTCCGCAAACACTGAAACCCTTCCCCACATACTGAAACCCCTTCCCCACACACTGAAACACCGTCCCCACACACTGTAACCCTTCCCCACACACTGAAACCCCTTCCCCACTCACTGAAACCCCTTCCACACACAGTGAAACCGTTCCCCACACACTGAAACCCCTTCCCCAAACACTGAAACACATTCCCACACTCTGAAACACCTTCCCCACACACTGAAACCCCTTCCCCACACACTGAAACACATTCCCCACACACTGAAACCCCTTCCCCACATACTGAAAACCATTCCACACACTCTGAAAGCCTTCCGGTCACTCTGAAACCCCATCCCCACACACTGAAACCCCTTCCCCACAAATTGAAACCCCTTCCCCACACACTGAAACCCTTTCCACACACACTGAAAAGCCTTCCCCACACACTGAAACCCCTTCCACACACAGTGAAACCGTTCCCCACACACTGAAACCCCTTCCCCAAACACTGAAACACATTCCCACACTCTGAAACACCTTCCCCACACACTGAAACCCCTTCCCCACACACTGAAACACATTCCCCACACACTGAAACCCCTTCCCCACATACTGAAAACCATTCCACACACTCTGAAAGCCTTCCGGTCACTCTGAAACCCCATCCCCACACACTGAAACCCCTTCCCCACAAATTGAAACCCCTTCCCCACACACTGAAACCCTTTCCACACACACTGAAAAGCCTTCCCCACACACTGAAACCCTTCCCCACACACTGAAACCCCTTCCCCACATACTGCATCTCCTTCCCCACACACTGAAACGCCTTCCCCATACACGGAATACCCTTCCGCACACAATGAAACGCCTTCCCCACACACTGAAACACCTTCCCCACACACTGAATCCCCTTCCCCACACACTGATACCCCCCTCCCCACACATTGAAACCCCTTCCCCACACACTGAATACCCTTCCACACACAATGAAACACCTTCCCCACAGAATGAAACACCTTCCGCACACACAGAATCCCATTCCCCACACACTGAAACGCCTTCCGCACACAATGAAACACCTTCCCCACACACTGAAACCCCTTCCCCACACACTGAAAAACCTTCTGCACAAACTGAAACCCCTTCCGCACACACTGAAAACCTTCCCCACACACTGAAACCCCATCCCCACACACTGAAACACATCCCCACACACTGAAACCCCTTCCCCACACACTGAAACACATCCCCACACACTGAAACGCCTTCCCCACACACTGAAACACATCCCACACACGGAAGCACCTTCCCAACAAACTGAAACCCCTTCGCCAAAAACTGAAACCCCTTCTGCACTCAGTGAAATCCTTCCCCACACACTGAAACCCCTTCCCCACACACTGAAACACCTTCCCCACACACTGGAACACCTTCCCCACACACTGGAACCCCTTCCGCACACACTGAAACCCTTCCCCGCACCCTGAAACCCCTTTCCCATACACTGAAACCCCGTCCCCAGACACTTTAATCCTTCCCCACACACTGAAACACTTCCCCACACACTGAAACCCCTTCCCCACACACTGAATTCCCTTCCAAACACAATGAAACACCTTCCCCACACAAAGAAACACCTTCCCCACACACAGAATCCCCTTCCCCACACACTGAAACCCCTTCCGCACACAATGAAACACCTTGCCCACACACTGAAACCCCTTCCCCACACACTGAAACACCTTCCCCACACACTGAAACCCCTTCCCCACACACTGAAACGCCTTCCCCACACACTGAAACCCCTTCCACACACACTGAAACACCTTCCCCACACACTGAAACCCCTTCCCCACACACTGAAACACATCCCCACACACTGAAACCCCTTCCCCACACACTGAAACACCTTCTGCACACACTGAAACCCATCTTCACACACTGAAACACCATCCCCACACACTGAAATACATTCCCCACACACTGAAACCCCTTCCCCACACACTGAAACCCCTTCCGCACACAGTGAAACCCTTCCCCACACACTGAAACCCCTTCCCCACACACTGAAACACCTTCCCCACACAGTGAAACCCTTCCCCACACACTGAAATACCTTCCCCACACACTGAATCACATCCCCACTCACCGAAACCCCTTCCCCAGACAGTGAAACACATCCCCACACACTGAAACCCTTTCCCACACACTAAACCACCTTCCCCACACACTGAAACACCTTCCCCACACACTGAAACCCCTTCTGCACACAGTGAAACCCCTCCCCACACACTGAAACCCCTTCCCCATACACTGAAACCCATCCCCACACCATGAAACCCCATCCCCACACTCAGAAACCCCTTCCGCACACACTGAAACACCTTCCCCACAAACTGAAACTCCTTCCCCACACACTGAAACCTCTACCGCACACAATGAAACCCCTTCCGCACACACTGAAACCCCTTCCCCACACACTGAAACCCCTTCCGCAGAAACTGAAACCACTTGCGCACACAGTGATAACCTTCCACACACACTGAAACCCCTTCCCCACACACTGAAAACCCTTCCCAACGCACTGAAACCCTTCCCCACACAATGAAACCCCTTCCCCACTCTCTGAACACCCTTCCCCACACAGTAAAACCATTACCCACACTCTGAAACCCCTTCCCCAAACAATGAAACACGTTCCCCAAACACTGAAACCCCTTCCCCACACACTGAAACCCTTCCCCACACACTGAAACACCTTCCCCACACACTGAAACCCCTTCCACACACACTGAAACTCCTTCCCCACAGACAGAATCCCATTGCCCAAACACTGAAACCCCTTCCGCACTCAGTGAAACCCTTCCCCACATACTGAAACCCCTTCCCCAAACACCGAAACACCTTCCCCACACACTGAAACCCTTCCCCACACACTGATACCCTTCCCCACACACTGAAACCCCTTCCGCACACACTGAAACACCTTCCCCACACACTGAAACCCCTTCCGCACACACTGATACACATTCCCCACACACTGAAACCCATCCCCACACACTGAAACCCCTTCCGCAAACACTGAAACCCTTCCCCACATACTGAAACCCCTTCCCCACACACTGAAACACCGTCCCCACACACTGTAACCCTTCCCCACACACTGAAACCCCTTCCCCACACACTGAAACCCCTTCCACACACAGTGAAACCGTTCCCCACACACTGAAACCCCTTCCCCAAACACTGAAACACATTCCCACACTCTGAAACACCTTCCCCACACACTGAAACCCCTTCCCCACACACTGAAACACATTCCCCACACACTGAAACCCCTTCCCCACATACTGAAAACCATTCCCCACACTCTGAAAGCCTTCCGGTCACTCTGAAACCCCATCCCCACACACTGAAACCCCTTCCCCACACACTGAAACCACTTCCCCACACACTGAAACCCTTTCCACACACACTGAAAAGCCTTCCCCACACACTGAAACCCTTCCCCACACACTGAAACCCCTTCCCCACATACTGCATCTCCTTCCCCACACACTGAAACGCCTTCCCCACAGAATGAAACACCTTCCGCACACACAGAATCCCATTCCCCACACACTGAAACGCCTTCCGCACACAATGAAACACCTTCCCCACACACTGAAACCCCTTCCCCACACACTGAAAAACCTTCTGCACAAACTGAAACCCCTTCCGCACACACTGAAAACCTTCCCCACACACTGAAACCCCATCCCCACACACTGAAACACATCCCCACACACTGAAACCCCTTCCCCACACACTGAAACACATCCCCACACACTGAAACGCCTTCCCCACACACTGAAACACATCCCACACACGGAAGCACCTTCCCAACAAACTGAAACCCCTTCGCCAAAAACTGAAACCCCTTCTGCACTCAGTGAAATCCTTCCCCACACACTGAAACCCCTTCCCCACACACTGAAACACCTTCCCCACACACTGGAACACCTTCCCCACACACTGGAACCCCTTCCGCACACACTGAAACCCTTCCCCGCACCCTGAAACCCCTTTCCCATACACTGAAACCCCGTCCCCAGACACTTTAATCCTTCCCCACACACTGAAACACTTCCCCACACTCTGAAACCCCTTCCCCACACACTGAAACCACTTCCACACACACTGATCCCCTTCCCCACACACTGAAACACTTCCCCACACACTGAAACCCCTTCCCCACATTCTGCAAACCCTTCCCCAAACACTGAAACGCCTTCCCCATACACGGAATACCCTTCTGCAAACAATGAAACACCTTCCCCACACACTGAAACACCTTCCCCACACACTGAATCCCCTTCCCCACAAACGGAAACTCCTTCCACACACAATGAAACAGCTTGCCCAGACACTGAAACCCCTTCCCCACACAATGAAACAACTTGCACACACACTGAAACCCCTTCCGCACACACTGAATCACCTTCCCCACACACTGAAACCCCTTCCCCACACACTGAAACACATTCCCCAAACACTGAAACACATCCCCACACAATGAAACCCCTTCCGCACACAATGAAACCCATCCCCACATACTGAAACCCCTTCCCCGCACACTGAAACACATCCCCACACACTGAAACACCTTCCCCACACACTGAAAACCCTTCCCCACACACTGAAACCCCTTCCCCACACACTGAAACACATCCCCAAACACTGAAACCCCTTCCCCACGCACTGAAACTCCTTCCGCACACACTGAAACACCTTCCCCACACACGGAAATCCCATCCACACACAGTTAAACAATTCCCCACACACTGAAACCCCTTCTCCACTCACTGAAACCACTTCCCTACACACTGAATCCCCTTCCGCACACCATGAAATACCTTCCCCACACAATGAAACACCTTCCCTACACACTGAAACCACTTCCCCACACACTGAAACCCCTTCCGCACACAATGAAACACCTCCCCCACTCACTGAAACACCTTCCGCACACACTGAAACACCTTCCCCACACACTGAAACCACTTCCCCACACACTGAATACCCTTCCGCACACAATGAAACACCTTCCCCACACACTGAAACAACTTCCCCACACACTGAATCCCCTTCCCCACAAACTGAAACCCCTTCCGCACACAATGAAACACCTTCCCCACTAACTGAAACTCCTTCCCCACACACTGAAACCTCTACCGCACACACTGAAACCCCTTCCGCACACACTGAAATTCCTTCCCCACACACTGAAACACCTTCCCCACACACTGAAACCCCTTCCGCACACAGTTAAACCCTACCCCACACACTGAAACCCCCTCGCCACACACTGAAACCCCTTCCCCGCACACTGAATACCCTTCCACACACAATGAAACACCTTCCCCACACAATGAAACACCTTCCCCACACACAGAATCCCCTTCCCCACGCACTGAAACCCCTTCCGCACACAATGAAACACCATCCCCACACACTGAAACCCCTTCCCCACACACTGAAACCCCCTCCACACACACTGAAACACCTTCCCCACACACTGAAACCCCAGCCCCACAAACTGAAACCCCTTCGCCAAACACTGAAACACATTCCCACACACTGAAACACCTTCCCCACACACTGAAACCCCTTCCCCACACAGTGAAACACATTCCCCACACACTGAAACCCCTTCCCCACACACTGATACCCCTTCCTCACACACTGAAACCCCTACCGCACACACTGAAACCCCTTCCGCACACACTGAAACACCTTCCCCACACACTGAAACCCCTTCCCCACACACTGAAACCCCTTCCACACACACTGAAGAACCTTCCGCACACACTGAAACCCCTTCCCCACACACTGAAACCCCTTCCGCACACAGTGAAACCCTTCCCCACACACTGAAACTCCTTCCCCACACACTGAAACCCCTTCTTCACACATTGAAACACATCCCCACACACTGAAACCCCTTCCGCACACAGTGAAACCCTTCCCCACACACTGAAACACCTTCCCCACAAACTGAAACTCCTTCCCCACACACTGAAACCTCTACCGCACACAATGAAACCCCTTCCGCACACACTGAAACCCCTTCCCCACACACTGAAACCCCTTCCACAGAAACTGAAACCACTTCCGCACACAGTGATAACCTTCCACACACACTGAAACCCCTTCCCCACACACTGAAAACCCTTCCCCACGCACTGAAACCCTTCCCCACACAATGAAACCCCTTCCCCACTCACTGAACCCCCTTCCCCACAGAGTGAAACCATTACCCACACTCTGAAACCCCTTCCTCAAACAATGAAACACGTTCCCCAAACACTGAAACCCCTTCCCCACACACTGAAACCCTTCCCCACACACTGAAACACCTTCCCCACACACTGAAACCCCTTCCACACACACTGAAACCCCTTCCCCACAGACAGAAACCCATTGCCCAAACACTGAAACCCCTTCCGCACTCAGTGAAACCCTTCCCCACATACTGAAACCCCTTTCCCACACACCGAAACACCTTCCCCACACACTGAAACCCTTCCCCACACACTGATACCCTTCCCCACACACTGAAACCCCTTCAGCACACACTGAAACACCTTCCCCACACACTGAAACCCCTTCCGCACACACTGATACACATTCCCCACACACTGAAACCCTTCCCCACACACTGAAACCCCTTCCGCAAACACTGAAACCCTTCCCCGCATACTGAAACCCCTTCCCCACACACTGAAACACCGACCCCACACACTGTAACCCTTCCCCACACACTGAAACCCCTTCCCCACACACTGAAACCCCTTCCGCACACAGTGAAACCCTTCCCCACACACTGAAACCCCTTCCCCACATTCTGCAAACCCTTCCCCAAACACTGAAACGCCTTCCCCATACACGGAATACCCTTCTGCAAACAATGAAACACCTTCCCCACACACTGAAACACCTTCCCCACACACTGAATCCCCTTCCCCACAAACGGAAACTCCTTCCACACACAATGAAACAGCTTGCCCAGACACTGAAACCCCTTCCCCACACAATGAAACAACTTGCGCACACACTGAAACCCCTTCCGCACACACTGAATCACCTTCCCCACACACTGAAACCCCTTCCCCACACACTGAAACACATTCCCCAAACACTGAAACACATCCCCACACACTGAAACCCCTTCCTCACACAATGAAACCCATCCCCACATACTGAAACCCCTTCCCCGCACACTGAAACACATCCCCACACACTGAAACACCTTCCCCACACACTGAAAACCCTTCCCCACACACTGAAACCCCTTCCCCACACACTGAAACACATCCCCAAACACTGAAACCCCTTCCCCACGCACTGAAACTCCTTCCGCACACACTGAAACCCCTTCCCCACACACTGAAACCCCTTCCGCACACAGTGAAACCCTTCCCCACACACTGAAACTCCTTCCCCACAAACTGAAACCCCTTCTTCACACATTGAAACACATCCCCACACACTGAAACCCCTTCCGCACACAGTGAAACCCTTCCCCACACACTGAAACACCTTCCCCACAAACTGAAACTCCTTCCCCACACACTGAAACCTCTACCGCACACAATGAAACCCCTTCCGCACACACTGAAACCCCTTCCCCACACACTGAAACCCCTTCCACAGAAACTGAAACCACTTCCGCACACAGTGATAACCTTCCACACACACTGAAACCCCTTCCCCACACACTGAAAACCCTTCCCCACGCACTGAAACCCTTCCCCACACAATGAAACCCCTTCCCCACTCACTGAACCCCCTTCCCCACAGAGTGAAACCATTACCCACACTCTGAAACCCCTTCCTCAAACAATGAAACACGTTCCCCAAACACTGAAACCCCTTCCCCACACACTGAAACCCTTCCCCACACACTGAAACACCTTCCCCACACACTGAAACCCCTTCCACACACACTGAAACCCCTTCCCCACAGACAGAAACCCATTGCCCAAACACTGAAACCCCTTCCGCACTCAGTGAAACCCTTCCCCACATACTGAAACCCCTTTCCCACACACCGAAACACCTTCCCCACACACTGAAACCCTTCCCCACACACTGATACCCTTCCCCACACACTGAAACCCCTTCAGCACACACTGAAACACCTTCCCCACACACTGAAACCCCTTCCGCACACACTGATACACATTCCCCACACACTGAAACCCTTCCCCACACACTGAAACCCCTTCCGCAAACACTGAAACCCTTCCCCGCATACTGAAACCCCTTCCCCACACACTGAAACACCGACCCCACACACTGTAACCCTTCCCCACACACTGAAACCCCTTCCCCACACACTGAAACCCCTTCCGCACACAGTGAAACCCTTCCCCACACACTGAAACCCCTTCCCCACATTCTGCAAACCCTTCCCCAAACACTGAAACGCCTTCCCCATACACGGAATACCCTTCTGCAAACAATGAAACACCTTCCCCACACACTGAAACACCTTCCCCACACACTGAATCCCCTTCCCCACAAACGGAAACTCCTTCCACACACAATGAAACAGCTTGCCCAGACACTGAAACCCCTTCCCCACACAATGAAACAACTTGCGCACACACTGAAACCCCTTCCGCACACACTGAATCACCTTCCCCACACACTGAAACCCCTTCCCCACACAATGAAACACATTCCCCAAACACTGAAACACATCCCCACACACTGAAACCCCTTCCTCACACAATGAAACCCATCCCCACATACTGAAACCCCTTCCCCGCACACTGAAACACATCCCCACACACTGAAACACCTTCCCCACACACTGAAAACCCTTCCCCACACACTGAAACCCCTTCCCCACACACTGAAACACATCCCCAAACACTGAAACCCCTTCCCCACGCACTGAAACTCCTTCCGCACACACTGAAACACCTTCCCCACACACGGAAATCCCATCCACACACAGTTAAACAATTCCCCACACACTGAAACCCCTTCTCCACTCACTGAAACCACTTCCCTACACACTGAATCCCCTTCCGCACACCATGAAATACCTTCCCCACACAATGAAACACCTTCCCTACACACTGAAACCACTTCCCCACACACTGAAACCCCTTCCGCACACAATGAAACACCTCCCCCACTCACTGAAACACCTTCCGCACACACTGAAACACCTTCCCCACACACTGAAACCACTTCCCCACACACTGAATACCCTTCCGCACACAATGAAACACCTTCCCCACACACTGAAACAACTTCCCCACACACTGAATCCCCTTCCCCACAAACTGAAACCCCTTCCGCACACAATGAAACACCTTCCCCACAAACTGAAACTCCTTCCCCACACACTGAAACCTCTACCGCACACACTGAAACCCCTTCCGCACACACTGAAATTCCTTCCCCACACACTGAAACACCTTCCCCACACACTGAAACCCCTTCCGCACACAGTTAAACCCTACCCCACACACTGAAACCCCCTCGCCACACACTGAAACACCTTCCCCACACACAGAATCCCCTTCCCCACGCACTGAAACCCCTTCCGCACACAATGAAACACCATCCCCACACACTGAAACCCCTTCCCCACACACTGAAACCCCCTCCACACACACTGAAACACCTTCCCCACACACTGAAACCCCAGCCCCACAAACTGAAACCCCTTCGCCAAACACTGAAACACATTCCCACACACTGAAACACCTTCCCCACACACTGAAACCCCTTCCCCACACAGTGAAACACATTCCCCACACACTGAAACCCCTTCCCCACACACTGATACCCCTTCCTCACACACTGAAACCCCTACCGCACACACTGAAACCCCTTCCGCACACACTGAAACACCTTCCCCACACACTGAAACCCCTTCCCCACACACTGAAACCCCTTCCACACACACTGAAGAACCTTCCGCACACACTGAAACCCCTTCCCCACACACTGAAACCCCTTCCGCACACAGTGAAACCCTTCCCCACACACTGAAACTCCTTCCCCACACACTGAAACCCCTTCTTCACACATTGAAACACATCCCCACACACTGAAACCCCTTCCGCACACAGTGAAACCCTTCCCCACACACTGAAACACCTTCCCCACAAACTGAAACTCCTTCCCCACACACTGAAACCTCTACCGCACACAATGAAACCCCTTCCGCACACACTGAAACCCCTTCCCCACACACTGAAACCCCTTCCACAGAAACTGAAACCACTTCCGCACACAGTGATAACCTTCCACACACACTGAAACCCCTTCCCCACACACTGAAAACCCTTCCCCACGCACTGAAACCCTTCCCCACACAATGAAACCCCTTCCCCACTCACTGAACCCCCTTCCCCACAGAGTGAAACCATTACCCACACTCTGAAACCCCTTCCTCAAACAATGAAACACGTTCCCCAAACACTGAAACCCCTTCCCCACACACTGAAACCCTTCCCCACACACTGAAACACCTTCCCCACACACTGAAACCCCTTCCACACACACTGAAACCCCTTCCCCACAGACAGAAACCCATTGCCCAAACACTGAAACCCCTTCCGCACTCAGTGAAACCCTTCCCCACATACTGAAACCCCTTTCCCACACACCGAAACACCTTCCCCACACACTGAAACCCTTCCCCACACACTGATACCCTTCCCCACACACTGAAACCCCTTCAGCACACACTGAAACACCTTCCCCACACACTGAAACCCCTTCCGCACACACTGATACACATTCCCCACACACTGAAACCCTTCCCCACACACTGAAACCCCTTCCGCAAACACTGAAACCCTTCCCCGCATACTGAAACCCCTTCCCCACACACTGAAACACCGACCCCACACACTGTAACCCTTCCCCACACACTGAAACCCCTTCCCCACACACTGAAACCCCTTCCGCACACAGTGAAACCCTTCCCCACACACTGAAACCCCTTCCCCACATTCTGCAAACCCTTCCCCAAACACTGAAACGCCTTCCCCATACACGGAATACCCTTCTGCAAACAATGAAACACCTTCCCCACACACTGAAACACCTTCCCCACACACTGAATCCCCTTCCCCACAAACGGAAACTCCTTCCACACACAATGAAACAGCTTGCCCAGACACTGAAACCCCTTCCCCACACAATGAAACAACTTGCGCACACACTGAAACCCCTTCCGCACACACTGAATCACCTTCCCCACACACTGAAACCCCTTCCCCACACACTGAAACACATTCCCCAAACACTGAAACACATCCCCACACACTGAAACCCCTTCCTCACACAATGAAACCCATCCCCACATACTGAAACCCCTTCCCCGCACACTGAAACACATCCCCACACACTGAAACACCTTCCCCACACACTGAAAACCCTTCCCCACACACTGAAACCCCTTCCCCACACACTGAAACACATCCCCAAACACTGAAACCCCTTCCCCACGCACTGAAACTCCTTCCGCACACACTGAAACCCCTTCCCCACACACTGAAACCCCTTCCGCACACAGTGAAACCCTTCCCCACACACTGAAACTCCTTCCCCACAAACTGAAACCCCTTCTTCACACATTGAAACACATCCCCACACACTGAAACCCCTTCCGCACACAGTGAAACCCTTCCCCACACACTGAAACACCTTCCCCACAAACTGAAACTCCTTCCCCACACACTGAAACCTCTACCGCACACAATGAAACCCCTTCCGCACACACTGAAACCCCTTCCCCACACACTGAAACCCCTTCCACAGAAACTGAAACCACTTCCGCACACAGTGATAACCTTCCACACACACTGAAACCCCTTCCCCACACACTGAAAACCCTTCCCCACGCACTGAAACCCTTCCCCACACAATGAAACCCCTTCCCCACTCACTGAACCCCCTTCCCCACAGAGTGAAACCATTACCCACACTCTGAAACCCCTTCCTCAAACAATGAAACACGTTCCCCAAACACTGAAACCCCTTCCCCACACACTGAAACCCTTCCCCACACACTGAAACACCTTCCCCACACACTGAAACCCCTTCCACACACACTGAAACCCCTTCCCCACAGACAGAAACCCATTGCCCAAACACTGAAACCCCTTCCGCACTCAGTGAAACCCTTCCCCACATACTGAAACCCCTTTCCCACACACCGAAACACCTTCCCCACACACTGAAACCCTTCCCCACACACTGATACCCTTCCCCACACACTGAAACCCCTTCAGCACACACTGAAACACCTTCCCCACACACTGAAACCCCTTCCGCACACACTGATACACATTCCCCACACACTGAAACCCTTCCCCACACACTGAAACCCCTTCCGCAAACACTGAAACCCTTCCCCGCATACTGAAACCCCTTCCCCACACACTGAAACACCGACCCCACACACTGTAACCCTTCCCCACACACTGAAACCCCTTCCCCACACACTGAAACCCCTTCCGCACACAGTGAAACCCTTCCCCACACACTGAAACCCCTTCCCCACATTCTGCAAACCCTTCCCCAAACACTGAAACGCCTTCCCCATACACGGAATACCCTTCTGCAAACAATGAAACACCTTCCCCACACACTGAAACACCTTCCCCACACACTGAATCCCCTTCCCCACAAACGGAAACTCCTTCCACACACAATGAAACAGCTTGCCCAGACACTGAAACCCCTTCCCCACACAATGAAACAACTTGCGCACACACTGAAACCCCTTCCGCACACACTGAATCACCTTCCCCACACACTGAAACCCCTTCCCCACACAATGAAACACATTCCCCAAACACTGAAACACATCCCCACACACTGAAACCCCTTCCTCACACAATGAAACCCATCCCCACATACTGAAACCCCTTCCCCGCACACTGAAACACATCCCCACACACTGAAACACCTTCCCCACACACTGAAAACCCTTCCCCACACACTGAAACCCCTTCCCCACACACTGAAACACATCCCCAAACACTGAAACCCCTTCCCCACGCACTGAAACTCCTTCCGCACACACTGAAACACCTTCCCCACACACGGAAATCCCATCCACACACAGTTAAACAATTCCCCACACACTGAAACCCCTTCTCCACTCACTGAAACCACTTCCCTACACACTGAATCCCCTTCCGCACACCATGAAATACCTTCCCCACACAATGAAACACCTTCCCTACACACTGAAACCACTTCCCCACACACTGAAACCCCTTCCGCACACAATGAAACACCTCCCCCACTCACTGAAACACCTTCCGCACACACTGAAACACCTTCCCCACACACTGAAACCACTTCCCCACACACTGAATACCCTTCCGCACACAATGAAACACCTTCCCCACACACTGAAACAACTTCCCCACACACTGAATCCCCTTCCCCACAAACTGAAACCCCTTCCGCACACAATGAAACACCTTCCCCACAAACTGAAACTCCTTCCCCACACACTGAAACCTCTACCGCACACACTGAAACCCCTTCCGCACACACTGAAATTCCTTCCCCACACACTGAAACACCTTCCCCACACACTGAAACCCCTTCCGCACACAGTTAAACCCTACCCCACACACTGAAACCCCCTCGCCACACACTGAAACCCCTTCCCCGCACACTGAATACCCTTCCACACACAATGAAACACCTTCCCCACACAATGAAACACCTTCCCCACACACAGAATCCCCTTCCCCACGCACTGAAACCCCTTCCGCACACAATGAAACACCATCCCCACACACTGAAACCCCTTCCCCACACACTGAAACCCCCTCCACACACACTGAAACACCTTACCCACACACTGAAACCCCAGCCCCACAAACTGAAACCCCTTCGCCAAACACTGAAACACATTCCCACACACTGAAACACCTTCCCCACACACTGAAACCCCTTCCCCACACAGTGAAACACATTCCCCACACACTGAAACCCCTTCCCCACACACTGATACCCCTTCCCCACACACTGAAACCCCTACCGCACACACTGAAACCCCTTCCGCACACACTGAAACACCTTCCCCACACACTGAAACCCCTTCCCCACACACTGAAACCCCTTCCACACACACTGAAGAACCTTCCGCACACACTGAAACCCCTTCCCCACACACTGAAACCCCTTCCGCACACAGTGAAACCCTTCCCCACACACTGAAACTCCTTCCCCACACACTGAAACCCCTTCTTCACACACTGAAACACATCCCCACACACTGAAACCCCTTCCGCACACAGTGAAACCCTCCCCCACACACTGAAACACCTTCCCCACAAACTGAAACTCCTTCCCCACACACTGAAACCTCTACCGCACACAATGAAACCCCTTCCGCACACACTGAAACCCCTTCCCCACACACTGAAACCCCTTCCACAGAAACTGAAACCACTTCCGCACACATTGATAACCTTCCACACACACTGAAACCCCTTCCCCACACACTGAAAACCCTTCCCCACGCACTGAAACCCTTCCCCACACAATGAAACCCCTTCCCCACTCACTGAACCCCCTTCCCCACAGAGTGAAACCATTACCCACACTCTGAAACCCCTTCCTCAAACAATGAAACACGTTCCCCAAACACTGAAACCCCTTCCCCACACACTGAAACCCTTCCCCACACACTGAAACACCTTCCCCACACACTGAAACCCCTTCCACACACACTGAAACCCCTTCCCCACAGACAGAAACCCATTGCCCAAACACTGAAACCCCTTCCGCACTCAGTGAAACCCTTCCCCACATACTGAAACCCCTTTCCCACACACCGAAACACCTTCCCCACACACTGAAACCCTTCCCCACACACTGATACCCTTCCCCACACACTGAAACCCCTTCAGCACACACTGAAACACCTTCCCCACACACTGAAACCCCTTCCGCACACACTGATACACATTCCCCACACACTGAAACCCTTCCCCACACACTGAAACCCCTTCCGCAAACACTGAAACCCTTCCCCGCATACTGAAACCCCTTCCCCACACACTGAAACACCGTCCCCACACACTGTAACCCTTCCCCACACACTGAAACCCCTTCCCCACACACTGAAACCCCTTCCGCACACAGTGAAACCGTTCCCCACACACTGAAACCCCTTCCCCAAACACTGAAACACATTCCCACACTCTGAAACACCTTCCCCACACACTGAAACCCCTTCCCCACACACTGAAACACATTCCACACACACTGAAACCCCTTCCCCACATACTGAAAACCATTCCCCACACACTGAAAAGCCTTCCGCTCACACTGAAACCCCTTGCCCACACACTGAAACCCCTTCCCCACACTCTGAAACCCCTTCCCCACACACTGAAATCCTTTCCACACACACTGAACCCCTTCCCCACACACTGAAACCCTTCCCCACACACTGAAACCCCTTCCGCACACACTGAAACACATCCCCACACACTGAAACGCCTTCCCCACACACTGAAACACATCCCACACACGGAAGCACCTTCCCAACAAACTGAAACCCCTTCGCCAAAAACTGAAACCCCTTCTGCACTCAGTGAAATCCTTCCCCACACACTGAAACCCCTTCCCCACACACTGAAACACCTTCCCCACACACTGAAACCCTTCCCCGCACCCTGAAACCCCTTTCCCATACACTGAAACCCCGTCCCCAGACACTTTAATCCTTCCCCACACACTGAAACACTTCCCCACACACTGAAACCACTTCCACACACACTGAACCCCTTCCCCACACACTGAAACCCTTCCCCACACACTGAAACCCCTTCCCCACATTCTGCAAAGCCTTCCCCACACACTGAAACGCCTTCCCCATACACGGAATACCCTTCTGCACACAATGAAACACCTTCCCCACACACTGAAACACCTTCCCCACACACTGAATCCCCTTCCCCACAAACGGAAACTCCTTCCACACACAATGAAACAGCTTGCCCAGACACTGAAACCCCTTCCCCACACAATGAAACACCTTGCGCACACACTGAAACCCCTTCCGCACACACTGAATCACCTTCCCCACACACTGAAACCCCTTCCCCACACACTGAAACACATTCCCCAAACACTGAAACACATCCCCACACACTGAAACCCCTTCCGCACACAATGAAACCCATCCCCACAAACTGAAACCCCTTCCCCGCACACTGAAACACATCCCCACACACTGAAACACCTTCCCCACGCACTGAAACTCCTACCGCACACACTGAAACACCTTCCCCACACACGGAAATCCCATCCACACACAGTTAAACAATTCCCCACACACTGAAACCCCTTCTCCACACACTGAAACCACTTCCCTACACACTGAATCCCCTTCCGCACACCATGAAATACCTTCCCCACACAATGAAACACCTTCCCTACACACTGAAACCACTTCCCCACACACTGAAACCCCTTCCGCACACAATGAAACACCTCCCCCACTCACTGAAACACCTTCTGCACACACTGAAACACCTTCCCCACACACTGAAACCACTTCCCCACACACTGAATACCCTTCAGCACACAATGAAACACCTTCCCCACACACTGAAACAACTTCCCCACACACTGAATCCCCTTCCCCACAAACTGAAACCCCTTCCGCACACAATGAAACACCTTCCCCACAAACTGAAACTCCTTCCCCACACACTGAAACCTCTGCCGCACACACTGAAACCCCTTCCGCACACACTGAAATTCCTTCCCCACACACTGAAACACCTTCCCCACACACTGAATCCCCTTCCCCACAAACGGAAACTCCTTCCACACACAATGAAACAGCTTGCCCAGACACTGAAACCCCTTCCCCACACAATGAAACACCTTGCGCACACACTGAAACCCCTTCCGCACACACTGAATCACCTTCCCCACACACTGAAACCCCTTCCCCACACACTGAAACACATTCCCCAAACACTGAAACACATCCCCACACACTGAAACACCTTCCGCACACAATGAAACCCATCCCCACAAACTGAAACCCCTTCCCCGCACACTGAAACACATCCCCATACACTGAAACCCCTTCCCCACGCACTGAAACTCCTACCGCACACACTGAAACACCTTCCCCACACACGGAAATCCCATCCACACACAGTTAAACAATTCCCCACACACTGAAACCCCTTCTCCACACACTGAAACCACTTCCCTACACACTGAATCCCCTTCCGCACACCATGAAATACCTTCCCCACACAATGAAACACCTTCCCTACACACTGAAACCACTTCCCCACACACTGAAACCCCTTCCGCACACAATGAAACACCTCCCCCACTCACTGAAACACCTTCCGCACACACTGAAACACCTTCCCCACACACTGAAACCACTTCCCCACACACTGAATACCCTTCCGCACACAATGAAACACCTTCCCCACACACTGAAACAACTTCCCCACACACTGAATCCCCTTCCCCACAAACTGAAACCCCTTCCGCACACAATGAAACACCTTCCCCACAAACTGAAACTCCTTCCCCACACACTGAAACCTCTACCGCACACACTGAAACCCCTTCCGCACACACTGAAATTCCTTCCCCACACACTGAAACACCTTCCCCACACACTGAAACCCCTTCCGCACACAGTTAAACCCTACCCCACACACTGAAACACCTTCCCCACACAATGAAACACCTTCCCCACACACAGAATCCCCTTCCCCACGCACTGAAACCCCTTCCGCACACAATGAAACACCATCCCCACACACTGAAACCCCTTCCCCACACACTGAAACCCCCTCCAAACACACTGAAACACCTTCCCCACACACTGAAACCCCAGCCCCACACACTGAAACCCCTTCGCCAAACACTGAAACACATTCCCACACACAAACACCTTCCCCACACACTGAAACACCTTCCCCACACAGTGAAACACATTCCCCACACACTGAAACCCCTTCCCCACACACTGATACCCCTTCCCCACACACTGAAACCCCTACCGCACAAACTGAAACCCCTTCCGCACACACTGAAACACCTTCCCCACACACTGAAACCCCTTCCCCACACACTGAAACCCCTTCCACACACACTGAAGAACCTTCCCCACACACTGAAACCCCTTCCTCACACACTGAAACCCCTTCCGCACACAGTGAAACCCTTCCCCACACACTGAAACTCCTTCCCCACACACTGAAACCCCTTCTTCACACACTGAAACACATTCCCACACACTGAAACCCCTTCGACACACAGTGAAACCCTTCCCCACACACTGAAACACCTTCCCCACAAACTGAAACTCCTTCCCCACACACTGAAACCTCTACCGCACACAATGAAACCCCTTCCGCACACACTGAAACCCCTTCCCCACACACTGAAACCCCTTCCACAGAAACTGAAACCACTTCCGCACACAGTGATAACCTTCCACACACACTGAAACCCCTTCCCCACACACTGAAAACCCTTCCTCACGCACTGAAACCCTTCCCCACACAATGAAACCCCTTCCCAACTCACTGAACCCCCTTCCCCACAGAGTGAAACCATTACCCACACTCTGAAACCCCTTCCCCAAACAATGAAACACGTTCCCCAAACACTGAAACCCCTTCCCCACACACTGAAAGCCTTCCCCACACACTGAAACACCTTCCCCACACACTGAAAACACTTCCACACACACTGAAACCCCTTCCCCACAGACAGAAACCCATTGCCCAAACACTGAAACCCCTTCCGCACTCAGTGAAACCCTTCCCCACAAACTGAAACCCCTTCCCCACACACCGAAACACCTTCCCCACACACTGAAACCCTTCCCCACACACTGATACCCTTCCCCACACACTGAAACCCCTTCCGCACACACTGAAACACCTTCCCCACACACTGAAACCCCTTCCGCACACACTGATACACATTCCCCACACACTGAAACCCTTCCCCACACACTGAAACCCCTTCCGCAAACACTGAAACCCTTCCCCGCATACTGAAACCCCTTCCCCACACACTGAAACACCGTCCCCACACACTGTAACCCTTCCCCACACACTGAAACCCCTTCCCCACACACTGAAACCCCTTCCACACACAGTGAAACCGTTCCCCACACACTGAAACCCCTTCCCCAAACACTGAAACACACTCCCACACTCTGAAACACCTTCCCCACACACTGAAACCCCTTCCCCACACACTGAAACACATTCCACACACACTGAAACCCCTTCCCCACATACTGAAAACCATTCCCCACACACTGAAAAGCCTTCCACTCACACTGAAACCCCTTCCCCACACACTGAAACCCCTTCCCCACACACTGAAACCCCTTCCCCACACACTGAAATCCTTTCCACACACACTGAACCCCTTCCCCACACACTGAAACCCTTCCCCACACACTGAAACCCCTTCCCCACATACTGCATCTCTTTCCCCACACACTGAAACGCCTTCCCCATACACGGAATACCCTTCTGCACACAATGAAACGCCATCCCCACACACTGAAACACCTTCCCCACACACTGACTCCCCTTCCCCACACACTGATACCCCCTCCCCACACATTGAAACCCCTTCCCCACACACTGAATACCCTTCCACACACAATGAAACACCTTCCCCACAGAATGAAACACCTTCCGCACATATAGAATCCCCTTCCCCACACACTGAAACGCCTTCCGCACACAATGAAACACCTTCCCCACACACTGAAACCCCTTCCCCACACACTGAAAAACCTTCTGCACAAACTGAAACCCCTTCCGCACACACTGAAAACCTTCCCCACACACTGAAACCCCTTCCCAACTCACTGAACCCCCTTCCCCACAGAGTGAAACCATTACCCACACTCTGAAACCCCTTCCCCAAACAATGAAACACGTTCCCCAAACACTGAAACCCCTTCCCCACACACTGAAAGCCTTCCCCACACACTGAAACACCTTCCCCACACACTGAAAACACTTCCACACACACTGAAACCCCTTCCCCACAGACAGAAACCCATTGCCCAAACACTGAAACCCCTTCCGCACTCAGTGAAACCCTTCCCCACAAACTGAAACCCCTTCCCCACACACCGAAACACCTTCCCCACACACTGAAACCCTTCCCCACACACTGATACCCTTCCCCACACACTGAAACCCCTTCCGCACACACTGAAACACCTTCCCCACACACTGAAACCCCTTCCGCACACACTGATACACATTCCCCACACACTGAAACCCTTCCCCACACACTGAAACCCCTTCCGCAAACACTGAAACCCTTCCCCGCATACTGAAACCCCTTCCCCACACACTGAAACACCGTCCCCACACACTGTAACCCTTCCCCACACACTGAAACCCCTTCCCCACACACTGAAACCCCTTCCACACACAGTGAAACCGTTCCCCACACACTGAAACCCCTTCCCCAAACACTGAAACACATTCCCACACTCTGAAACACCTTCCCCACACACTGAAACCCCTTCCCCACACACTGAAACACATTTCACACACACTGAAACCCCTTCCCCACATACTGAAAACCATTCCCCACACACTGAAAAGCCTTCCACTCACACTGAAACCCCTTCCCCACACACTGAAACCCCTTCCCCACACACTGAAACCCCTTCCCCACACACTGAAATCCTTTCCACACACACTGTACCCCTTCCCCACACACTGAAACCCTTCCCCACACACTGAAACCCCTTCCCCACATACTGCATCTCTTTCCCCACACACTGAAACGCCTTCCCCATACACGGAATACCCTTCTGCACACAATGAAACGCCATCCCCACACACTGAAACACCTTCCCCACACACTGACTCCCCTTCCCCACACACTGATACCCCCTCCCCACACATTGAAACCCCTTCCCCACACACTGAATACCCTTCCACACACAATGAAACACCTTCCCCACAGAATGAAACACCTTCCGCACATACAGAATCCCCTTCCCCACACACTGAAACGCCTTCCGCACACAATGAAACACCTTCCCCACACACTGAAACCCCTTCCCCACACACTGAAAAACCTTCTGCACAAACTGAAACCCCTTCCGCACACACTGAAAACCTTCCCCACACACTGAAACCCCTTCCCCACACACTGAAAAACATCCCCACGCACTGAAACGCCTTCCCCACACACTGAAACACATCCCACACACGGAAGCACCTTCCCAACAAACTGAAACCCCTTCGCCAAAAACTGAAACACCTTCTGCACTCAGTGAAATCCTTCCCCACACACTGAAACCCCTTCCCCACACACTGAAACACCTTCCCCACACACTGGAACACCTTCCCCACACACTGGAACCCCTTCCGCAGAAACTGAAACCACTTCCGCACACAGTGATAACCTTCCACACACACTGAAACCCCTTCCCCACACACTGAAAACCCTTCCCCACGCACTGAAACCCTTCCCCACACAATGAAACCCCTTCCCCACTCACTGAACCCCCTTCCCCACAGAGTGAAACCATTACCCACACTCTGAAACCCCTTCCCCAAACAATGAAACACGTTCCCCAAACACTGAAACCCCTTCCCCACACACTGAAACCCTTCCCCACACACTGAAACACCTTCCCCACACACTGAAACCCCTTCCACACACACTGAAACCCCTTCCCCACAGACAGAAACCCATTGCCCAAACACTGAATCCCCTTCCGCACTCAGTGAAACCCTTCCCCACATACTGAAACCCCTTCCCCACACACCGAAACACCTTCCCCACACACTGAAAACCTTCCCCACACACTGATACCCTTCCCCACACACTGAAACCCCTTCCGCACACACTGAAACACCTTCCCCACACACTGAAACCCCTTCCGCACACACTGATACACATTCCCCACACACTGAAACCCTTCCCCACACACTGAAACCCCTTCCGCAAACACTGAAACCCTTCCCCAAATACTGAAACCCCTTCCCCACACACTGAAACACCGTCCCCACACACTGTAACCCTTCCCCACACACTGAAACCCCTTCCCCACACACTGAAACCCCTTCCGCACACAGTGAAACCGTTCCCCACACACTGAAACCCCTTCCCCAACACTGAAACACATTCCCACACTCTGAAACACCTTCCCCACACACTGAAACCCCTTCCCCACACACTGAAACACATTCCACACACACTGAAACCCCTTCCCCACATACTGAAAACCATTCCCCACACACTGAAAAGCCTTCCGCTCACACTGAAACCCCTTCCACACACACTGAAACCCCTTCCCCACACACTGAAACCCCTTCCCCACACACTGAAACCCTTTCCACACACACTGAACCCCTTCCCCACACACTGAAACCCTTCCCCACACACGGAAACCCCTTCCCCACATACTGCAACTCCTTCCCCACACACTGAAACGCCTTCCCCATACACGGAATACCCTTCCGCACACAATGAAACGCCTTCCCCACACACTGAAACACCTTCCCCACACACTGAATCCCCTTCCCCACACACTGATACCCCCTCCCCACACAATGAAACACCTTCCCCACAGAATGAAACACCTTCCGCACATACAGAATCCCCTTCCCCACACACTGAAACGCCTTCCGCACACAATGAAACACCTTCCCCACACACTGAAACCCCTTCCCCACACACTGAAAAACCTTCTGCACAAACTGAAACCCCTTCCGCACACACTGAAAACCTTCTCCACACACTGAAACACCTACCCAATACACTGGAACCCCTTCCCCACACACTGAAACCCCTTCCCCACACACGGAAACCCCTTCCACACTCACCGAAACCCCTTCCCCACACACTGAAACCCTTCCCCACACACTGAAACCCCTTCCCCACATTCTGCAACCCCTTCCCCACACACTGAAACGCCTTCCCCATACACGGAATACCCTTCTGCACACAATGAAACACCTTCCCCACACACTGAAACACCTTCCCCACACACTGAATCCCCTTCCCCACAAACGGAAACTCCTTCCACACACAATGAAACATCTTACCCACACACTGAAACCCCTTCCCCACACACTGAAACACGTTGCGCACACACTGAAACGCCTTCCGCACACACTGATTCACCTTCCCCACACACTGAAACCCATTCCCCACACACTGAAACACATTCCCCAAACACTGAAACACATCCCCACACACTGAAACCCCTTCCGCACACAATGAAACCCATCCCCACAAACTGAAACCCCTTCCCCACACACTGAAACACATCCCCACACACTGAAACACCTTCCCCACACACTGAAAACCCTTCCCCACACACAGAAACCACTTCCGCACACAGTGAAACCCTTCCCCACACACTGAAACCCCTTCCCCACACACTGAAACACATCCCCAAACACTGAAACCCCTTCCCCACGCACTGAACCTCCTTCCGCACACACTGAAACACCTTCCCCACACACTGAAATCCCATCCACACACAGTTAAACAATTCCCCACACACTGAAACCCCTTCTCCACACACTGAAACACCTTCCCTACACACTGAAACCACTTCCCCACACACTGAAACCCCTTCCGCACACAATGAAACACCTCCCCCACTCACTGAAACACCTTCCGCACACACTGAAACACCGTCCCCACACACTGAAACCACTTCCCCACATACTGCAACCCCTTCAGCACAAACTGAAACCCCTTTACCACAGACTGAAACCCCTTCCCCACACACCGAAACACCTTCCCCACACACTGAAACCCTTCCCCACACACTGATACCCTTCCCCACACACTGAAACCCCTTCCGCACACACTGAAACACCTTCCCCACACACTGAAACCCCTTCCGCACACACTGATACACATTCCCCACACACTGAAACCCTACCCCACACACTGAAACCCCTTCCGCAAACACTGAAACCCTTCCCCAAATACTGAAACCCCTTCCCCACACACTGAAACACCGTCCCGACACACTGTAACCCTTCCCCACACACTGAAACCCCTTCCCCACACACTGAAACCCCTTCCGCACACAGTGAAACCGTTCCCCACACACTGAAACCCCTTCCCCAAACACTGAAACACATTCCCACACTCTGAAACACCTTCCCCACACACTGAAACCCCTTCCCCACACACTGAAACACATTCCCCACACACTGAAACCCCTTCCCCACAGACTGAAAACCATTCCCCACACACTGAAAAGCCTTCCGCTCACACTGAAACCCCTTCCCCACACACTGAAACCCCTTCCCCACACACTGAAACCCTTTCCACACACACTGAACCCCTTCCCCACACACTGAAACCCTTCCCCACACACGGAAACCCCTTCCCCACATACTGCAACTCCTTCCCCACACACTGAAACGCCTTCCCCATACACGGAATACCCTTCCGCACACAATGAAACGCCTTCCCCACACACTGAAACACCTTCCCCACACACTGAATCCCCTTCCCCACACACTGATACCCCCTCCCCACACATTGAAACCCCTTCCCCACACACTGAATACCCTTCCACACACAATGAAACACCTTCCCCACAGAATGAAACACCTTCCGCACATACAGAATCCCCTTCCCCACACGCTGAAACGCCTTCCGCACACAATGAAACACCTTCCCCACACACTGAAACCCCTTCCCCACACACTGAAAAACCTTCTGCACAAACTGAAACCCCTTCCGCACACACTGAAAACCTTCTCCACACACTGAAACCCCTTCCCCACACACTGAAAAACATCCCCACACACTGAAACCCCTTCCCCACACACTGAAACACATCCCCACACACTGAAACGCCTTCCCCACACACTGAAACACATCCCACACACGGAAGCACCTTCCCAACAAACTGAAACCCCTTCGCCAAAAACTGAAACCCCTTCTGCACTCAGTGAAATCCTTCCCCACACACTGAAACCCCTTCCCCACACACTGAAACACCTTCCCCACACACTGGAACACCTTCCCCACACGCTGGAACCCCTTCCGCAAATACTGAAACCCTTCCCCACACCCTGAAACCCCTTTCCCATACACTGAAACCCCGTCCCCAGACACTTTAATCCTTCCCCACACACTGAAACACTTCCCCACACACTGAAACCCCTTCCCCACACACTGAAACCACTTCCACACACATTGAACCCCTTCCCCACACACTGAAACCCTTCCCCACACACTGAAACCCCTTCCCCACATTCTGCAACCCCTTCCCCACACTCTGAAACGCCTTCCCCATACACGGAATACCCTTCTGCACACAATGAAACACCTTCCCCACACACTGAAACACCTTCCCCACACACTGAATCCCCTTCCCCACAAACGGAAACTCCTTCCACACACAATGAAACATCTTGTCCACACACTGAAACCCCTTCCCCACACACTGAAACACCTTGCGCACACACTGAAACGCCTTCCGCACACACTGATTCACCATCCCCACACACTGAAACCCATTCCCCACACACTGAAACACATTCCCCAAACACTGAAACACATCCCCACACACTGAAACCCCTTCCGCACACAATGAAACCCATCCCCACAAACTGAAACCCCTTCCCCACACACTGAAACACATCCCCACACACTGAAACACCTTCCCCACACACTGAAAACCCTTCCCCACACACAGAAACCACTTCCGCACACAGTGAAACCCTTCCCCACACACTGAAACCCCTTCCCCACACACTGAAACACATCCCCAAACACTGAAACCCCTTCGCCACGCACTGAACCTCCTTCCGCACACACTGAAACACCTTCCCCACACACTGAAATCCCATCCACACACAGTTAAACAATTCCCCACACACTGAAACCCCTTCTCCACACACTGAAACACCTTCCCTACACACTGAAACCACTTCCCCACACACTGAAACCCCTTCCGCACACAATGAAACACCTCCCCCACTCACTGAAACACCTTCCGCACACACTGAAACACCGTCCCCACACACTGAAACCACTTCCCCACATACTGCAACCCCTTCAGCACAAACTGAAACCCCTTTACCACACACTGTATACCCTTCCGCACACAATGAAACACCTTCCCCACACACTGAAACAACTTCCCCACACACTGAATCCCCTTCCCCACAAACTGAAACCCCTTCCGCACACAATGAAACACCTTCCCCACAAACTGAAGCTACTTCCCCACACACTGAAACCTCTACCGCACACACTGAAACCCCTTCCGCACACACTGAAACCCCTTCCCCACACACTGAAACATCTTCCCCACACACTGAAACCCCTTCCGCACACAGTTAAACACTACCCCACACACTGAAACCCCCTCGCCACACATTGAAACCCCTTCCCCACACACTGAATACCCTTCCACACACAATGAAACACCTTCCCCACACAATGAAACACCTTCCCCACACACAGAATCCCCTTCCCCACACACTGAAACACCTTCCCCACACACTGAAACACCTTCCGCAGAAACTGAATACCCTTCCGCACACACTGAAACGCCTTCCCCACACAATGAAACCCCTTCCACACACACTGAAACACCTTAGACACACACTGAAACCCCTTCCCCACACACTGAAACACATCCCCACACACCGAAAACCCTTCCCCACAAACTGAAACACATCCCCACACACTGAAACGCCTTCCCCACACACTGAAACACATCCCCACACACTGAAACACCTTCTCCAGACACTGAAACCCCTTCCCCAAACACTGAAACGCCTTGCGCCCTAACTGAAACCCTTCCCCACTTACAGAGACCCCTTTTCCACATACTGAAACCCCTTCCCCACACACTGAAACCCCTACCGCACACACTGAAATCCCTTCCGCACACACTGAAACACCTTTCCCACACACTGAAACCCCTTCCTCACACACTGAAACCCTTCCGCACAAACTGAAACAACTTCCCCACACACTGAAACCCCTTCCCCACACACTGAAACCCCTTCCGCACACAGTGAAACCCTTCCCCACACACTGAAACCCCTTCCCCACACACTGAAACCCCTTCCCCAAACACTGAAACCCCTTCCCCACACACTGAACCCCTTCCCCACTCACTGAAACCCTACCCCAATCACGGAAACCCCTTCCCCACATACTGAACCCCCTTCCCCACGCTCTGAAACACCTTTCCCACACACTGAAACCCCTTCTGCACACAGTTAAACCCTTCCCCACACACTGAAACCCCCTCCCCACACACTGAAAACCCTTCCCCAAACACTGAATCTCCTTCCCCACAAACTGAAACCCCTTCCGCACACAATGAAACACCTTCCCCACACACTGAAACCCCTTCCCCACACACCGAAACAACTTCCGCACACACTGAAACCCCTTCCGCACACACTGAAACACCATCCCCACACACTGAAACCCCTTCCCCACACACGGAAACCCCTTCCCCACACACTGAAACCCCCTCCACGCACACTGAAACACCTTCCCCACACACTGAAACCCCAGCCCCACCGACTGAAACCCCTTCCGCACACAGTGAAACCCTTCCCCACACACTGAAACCCCTTCGCCAAACACTGAAACACATTCCCACACACTGAAACACCTTCCCCACACACTGAAACCCCTTCCCCACACAGTGAAACACATTCCCCAAACACTGAAACCCCTTCCCCACATACTGAAACCCCTTCCCCACACACTGAAACCCCTACCGCACACACTGAAACCCCTTCCCCACACACTGAAACACCTTCCGCACACAGTGAAACCCTTCCCCACACACTGAAACCCCTTCCCCACACACTGAAACCCCTTCTTCACACACTGAAACACATCCCCACACACTGAAACCACTTCCCCACACACTGAAACCCTTTCGCCACACACTGAAAACCCTTCCCGAATCACTGAAACACTTTCCGACAATTTGAAACCCCTTCCCCACTCACTGACACCCCTTCCCCACACACTGAAACCATTACCCTCACTCCGAAACCCCTTCCGCACACAATGAAACTCCTTCTCCAAACACTGAAACACCTTTCCCAGACTCTGAAACACCTTTCCCACACACTGAAACCCCTTCCGCACACAGCTAAACCCTTCCCCACACACTGAAACCCCCTCCCCACACACTGAAACCCCTTCCCCACACACTGAAACACCTTGCGCACACACTGAAACGCCTTCCGCACACACTGATTCACCATCCCCACACACTGAAACCCATTCCCCACACACTCAAACACATTCCCCAAACACTGAAACACATCCCCACACACTGAAACCCCTTCCGCACACAATGAAACCCATCCCCACAAACTGAAACCCCTTCCCCACACACTGAAACACATCCCCACACACTGAAACACCTTCCCCACACACTGAAAACCCTTCCCCACACACAGAAACCACTTCCGCACACAGTGAAACCCTTCCCCACACACTGAAACCCCTTCCCCACACACTGAAACACATCCCCAAACACTGAAACCCCTTCCCCACGCACTGAACCTCCTTCCGCACACACTGAAACACCTTCCCCACACACTGAAATCCCATCCACACACAGTTAAACAATTCCCCACACACTGAAACCCCTTCTCCACACACTGAAACACCTTCCCTACACACTGAAACCACTTCCCCACACACTGAAACCCCTTCCGCACACAATGAAACACCTCCCCCACTCACTGAAACATCTTCCGCACACACTGAAACACCGTCCCCACACACTGAAACCACTTCCCCACATACTGCAACCCCTTCAGCACAAACTGAAACCCCTTTACCACACACTGTATACCCTTCCGCACACAATGAAACACCTTCCCCACACACTGAAACAACTTCCCCACACACTGAATCCCCTTCCCCACAAACTGAAACACCTTCCGCACACAATGAAACACCTTCCCCACAAACTGAAGCTACTTCCCCACACACTGAAACCTCTACCGCACACACTGAAACCCCTTCCGCACACACTGAAACCCCTTCCCCACACACTGAAACATCTTCCCCACACACTGAAACCCCTTCCGCACACAGTTAAACACTACCCCACACACTGAAACCACCTCGCCACACACTGAAACCCCTTCCCCACACACTGAATACCCTTCCACACACAATGAAACACCTTCTGCACACAATGAAACACCTTCCCCACACACAGAATCCCCTTCCCCACACACTGAAACACCTTCCCCACACACTGAAACACCTTCCGCAGAAACTGAATACCCTTCCGCACACACTGAAACGCCTTCCCCACACAATGAAACCCCTTCCACACACACTGAAACACCTTAGCCACACACTGAAACCCCTTCCCCACACACTGAAACACATCCCCACACACCGAAAACCCTTCCTCACAAACGGAAACACATCCCCACACACTGAAACGCCTTCCCCACACACTGAAACACATCCCCACACACTGAAACACCTTCTCCAGACACTGAAACCCCTTCCCCAAACACTGAAACGCCTTGCGCCCTAACTGAAACCCTTCCCCACTTACAGAGACCCCTTTTCCACATACTGAAACCCCTTCCCCACACACTGAAACCCCTACCGCACACACTGAAATCCCTTCCGCACACACTGAAACACCTTCCCCACACACTGAAACCCCTTCCTCACACACTGAAACCCTTCCGCACAAACTGAAACAACTTCCCCACACACTGAAACCCCTTCCCCACACACTGAAACCCCTTCCGCACACAGTGAAACCCTTCCCCACACACTGAAACCCCTTCCCCACACACTGATACCCCTTCCCCAAACACTGAAACCCCTTCCCCACACACTGAACCCCTTCCCCACTCACTGAAACCCTACCCCAATCACGGAAACCCCTTCCCCACATACTGAACCCCCTTCCCCACGCTCTGAAACACCTTTCCCGCACACTGAAACCCCTTCTGCACACGGTTAAACCCTTCCCCACACACTGAAACCCCCTCCCCACACACTGAAACCCCTTCCCCAAACACTGAATCCCCTTCCCCACAAACTGAAACCCCTTCCGCACACAATGAAACACCTTCCCCACACACTGAAACCCCTTCCCCACACACTGAAACAACTTCCGCACACACTGAAACCCCTTCCGCACACACTGAAACACCATCCCCACACACTGAAACCCCTTCCCCACACACGGAAACCCCTTCCCCACACACTGAAACCCCCTCCACGCACACTGAAACACCTTCCCCACACACTGAAACCCCAGCCCCACCGACTGAAACCCCTTCCGCACACAGTGAAACCCTTCCCCACACACTGAAACCCCTTCGCCAAACACTGAAACACATTCCCACACACTGAAACACCTTCCCCACACACTGAAACCCCTTCCCCACACAGTGAAACACATTCCCCAAACACTGAACCCCCTTCCCCACATACTGAAACCCCTTCCCCACACACTGAAACCCCTACCGCACACACTGAAACCCCTTCCCCACACACTGAAACACCTTCCGCACACAGTGAAACCCTTCCCCACACACTGAAACCCCTTCCCCACACACTGAAACCCCTTCTTCACACACTGAAACACATCCCCACACACTGAAACCACTTCCCCACACACTGAAACCCTTTCGCCACACACTGAAAACCCTTCCCGAATCACTGAAACACTTTCCCACAATTTGAAACCCCTTCCCCACTCACTGACACCCCTTCCCCACACACTGAAACCCTTACCCTCACTCCGAAACCCCTTCCGCACACAATGAAACTCCTTCTCCAAACACTGAAACACCTTTCCCAGACTCTGAAACACCTTTCCCACACACTGAAACCCCTTCCGCACACAGCTAAACCCTTCCCCACACACTGAAACCCCCTCCCCAAACACTGAAACCCCTTCCCCAAACACTAAATCCCCTTCCCCACAATCTGAAACCCCTTCAGCAAACAATGAAACACCTTTCCCACACACTGAAACCCGTTCCCCACACACTGAAACACCTTCCGCACACACTGAAACCCCTTCCGCACACACTGAAACACCATCCCCACACACTGAAACCCCTTCCCCACACACTGAAACCCCTTCCCCACACACTGAAACCCCTTCCCCACACACTGAAACACATTCCCCACACACTGAAACCCCTTCCCCACATACTGAAACCCCTTCCCCACACACGGAAACCACTACCGCACACACTGAAACCCCTTCCGCACACACTGAAACACCTTCCCCACACACTGAAACCCCTTCCCCACACACTGAAACCCCTTCCACACACACTGAAGCACCTTCCCCACACACTGAAACCCCTTCCCCACACACTGAAACCCCTTCCGCACACACTGAACCCCTTCCCCGCACACTGAAACACCTTCCCCACAAACTGAAACCCCTTCTTCACACACTGAAACACATTCCCACACACTGATACCCCTTCCCCACACACTGAAACCCTTTCCCCACACACTGAAAAACCTTCCCCAAACACTGAAACACTTTCCCACGCTGTGAAAACCCTTCCCCACTCACTGAAACCCCTTCCCCACACTCTGAAACCCTTACCCTCACTCTGAAACCCCTTCCCCACGCAATGAAACTCCTTCTCCACACTGAAACCCCTTCCCCACACACTGAAACCCTTCCCCACACTCTGAAAGCCCTTCCCCACTCACTGAAACCCCTTCCCAACAAACTGAAATACATCCCCACACTCAGAAACACCTTCCCCACACACTGAAACCCATTCCGCACACACTGAAACCCATCCCCACACACTGAAACCCATCCCCACACACTGAAACCCCTTCCCACACACTGAAAGACCTCCCCAACACACTGAAACATCTTCCCCACTCACTGAAATCCCTTCCCCACACACTGAAATATCTTCCCCAGAAACTGAAACACCTTCCCCACACACTGATACCCCTTCACCACCCAGTGAAACCCCTTCCCCACACACCGAAAAACCTTCCCCACACACTGAAACCCTTCCCCACACACTGATACCCTTCCCCACACACTGAAACCCCTTCCGCACACACTGAAACACCTTCCCCACACACTGAAACACATTCCCCACACACTGAAACCCCTTCCCCACACACTGAAACCCCTTCCGCACACAGTGAAACCCTTCCCCACACACTGAAACCCCTTCTTCACACACTGACACACATCCCCACACACTGAAACCACTTCCCCACACACTGAAACCCTTTCGCCACACACTGAAAACCCTTCCCGAATCACTGAAACACTTTCCCACGATTTGAAACCCCTTCCCCACTCACTGACACCCCTTCCCCACACACTGAAACCCTTACCCTCACTCCGAAACCCCTTCCCCACACAATGAAACTCCTTCTCCAAACACTGAAACACCTTTCCCAGACTCTGAAACACCTTTCCCACACACTGAAAACCCTTCCGCACACAGCTAAACCCTTCCCCACACACTGAAACCCCCTCCCCACACACTGAAACCCCTTCCCCAAACACTGAATCCCCTTCCCCACAAACTGAAACCCCTTCAGCACACAATGAAACACCTTTCCCACACACTGAAACCCCTTCCCCACACACTGGAACACCTTCCGCACACACTGAAACCCCTTCCGCACACACTGAAACACCATCCCCGCACACTGAAACCCCTTCCCCACACACTGAAACCGCTTCCCCACACACTGAAACCCCCTCCACACACACTGAAACACCTTCCCCACACACTGAAACCCCATCCCCACACACTGAAACAGCTTCCGCACACAGTGAAACTCTTCCCCACACACTAAAAACCCTTCCCCAAACACTGAAACACATTCCCACACACTGAAACACCTTCCCCACACAATGAAACCCCTTCCCCACACACTGAAACACATTCCCCACACAGTGAAACCCCTTCCCCCCATACTGAAACCCCTTCTTCACACACTGAAACAAATTCCCACACACTGATACCCCTTCCCCACACACTGAAACCCTTTCCCCACACACTGAAAACCCTTCCCCAAACACTGAAACACTTTCCCACGCTGTGAAACCCCTTCCCCACTCACTGAAACCCCTTCCCCACAGTCTGAAACCCTTACCCTCACTCTGAAACCCCTTCCCCACACAATGAAACTCCTTCTCCACACTGAAACCCCTTCCCCACACACTGAAAACCTTCCCCACACTCTGAAAGCCCTTCCCCACTCACTGAAACCCCTTCCCAACAAACTGAAATACATCCCCACACTCAGAAACACCTTCCCCACACACTGAAACCCATTCCGCACACACTGAAACCCATCCCCACACACTGAAACCCCTTCCCACACACTGAAAGACCTCCTAAACACACTGAAACACCTTCCCCACACACTGAAATCCCTTCCCCACACACTGAAATATCTTCCCCAGAAACTGAAACACCTTCCCCACACACTGATACCCCATCACCACCCAGTGCAACCCCTTCCCCACACACCGAAAAACCTTCCCCACACACTGAAACCCTTCCCCACACACTGATACCCTTCCCCACACACTGAAACCCCTTCCGCACACACTGAAACACCTTCCCCACACACTGAAACACATTCCCCACACACTGAAACCCCTTCCCCACACACTGAAACCCCTTCCGCACACAGTGCGACCCCTTCTTCACACACTGAAACACATCCCCACACACTGAAACCACTTCCCCACACACTGAAACCCTTTCGCCACACACTGAAAACCCTTCCCGAATCACTGAAACACTTTCCCACAATTTGAAACCCCTTCCCCACTCACTGACACCCCTTCCCCACACACTGAAACCCTTACCCTCACTCTGAAACCCCTTCCCCACGCAATGAAACTCCTTCTCCAAACACTGAAACACCTTTCCCAGACTCTGAAACACCTTTCCCACACACTGAAACCCCTTACGCACACAGCTAAACCCTTCCCCACACACTGAAACCCCCTCCCCACACACTGAAACCCCTTCCCCAAACACTGAATCCCCTTCCCCACAAACTGAAACCCCTTCAGCACACAATGAAACACCTTTCCCACACACTGAAACCCCTTCCCCACACACTGAAATACCTTCCGCACACACTGAAACCCCTTCCGCACACACTGAAACACCATCCCCACACACTGAAACCCCTTCCCCACACACTGAAACCCCTTCCCCACACACTGAAACCCCCTCCACACACACTGAAACACCTTCCCCACACACTGAAACCCCATCCCCACACACTGAAACAGCTTCCGCACACAGTGAAACTCTTCCCCACACACTGAAAACCCTTCCCCAAACACTGAAACACATTCCCACACACTGAAACACCTTCCCCACACACTGAAACCCCTTCCCCACACACTGAAACACATTCCCCACACACTGAAACCCCTTCCCCACATACTGAAACCCCTTCCCCACACACTGAAACCCCTACCGCACACACTGAATCCCCTTCCGCACACACTGAAACACCGTCCCCACACACTGAAACCCCTTCCCCACACACTGAAACCCCTTCCACACACACTGAAGAACCTTCCCCACACACTGAAACCCCTTCCCCACACACTGAAACCCCTTCCGCACACACTGAACCCCTTCCCCACACACTGAAACACCTTCCCCACAAACTGAAACCACTTCTTCACACACTGAAACACATTCCCACACACTGATACCCCTACCCCACACACTGAAACCCTTTCCCCACACACTGAACACCCTTCCCCAATCACTGAAACACTTTCCCACGCTGTGAAACCCCTTCCCCACTCACTGAAACCCCTTCCCCAAACTCTGAAACCCTTACCCTCACTCTGAAACCCCTTCCCCACACAATGAAACTACTTCTCCAAACACTGAAACCCCTTCCCCACACACTGAAACCCTTCCCCACACTCTGAAAGCCCTTCCCCACTCACTGAAACCCCTTCCCAACAATCTGAAATACATCACCACACCCAGAAACACCTTCCCCACACACTGAAACCCATTCCGCACACACTGAAACACCGTCCCCACACACTGTAACCCTTCCGCACACACTGAAACCCCTTCCCCACACACTGAAACCCCTTCCGCACACAGTGAAACCGTTCCCCACACACTGAAACCCCTTCCACAAACACTGAAACAAATTCCCACAATCTGAAACACCTTCCCCACACACTGAAACCCCTTCCCCACTCACTGAAACACATTCCCCACACACTGAAACCCCTTCCCCACATACTGAAAACCATTCCCCACACACTGAAAAGCCTTCCGCTCACACTGAAACCCCTTCCCCACACACTGAAACCCCTTCCCCACACACTGAAACCCCTGACCCACACACTGAAAACCTCTCCACACACACTGAACCCCTTCTCCACACACTGAAACCCTTCCCCACACAATGAAAAACCTTCCCCACATACTGCATCTCCTTCCCCACACACTGAAACCCCTTCCCCACACACTTAATCCCCTTCCCCACACACTGATACCCCCTCCCCACACATTCAAACCCCTTCCCCACACACTGAATACCCTTCCACACACAATGAAACACCTTCCCCACAGAATGAAACACCTTCCGCACACACAGAATCCCCTTCCCCACACACTGAAACGCCTTCCGCACACAATGAAACACCTTCCCCACACACTGAAACACCTTCCCCACACACTGAATCCCCCTCCCCACACACTGATACCCCCTCCCCACACACTGAAACACCTTCCCCACAAACTGAAACCCCTTCTTCACACACTGAAACACATTCCCACACACTGATACCCCTTCCCCACACACTGAAACCCTTTCCCCACACACTGAAAACCCTTCCCCAAACACTGAAACACTTTCCCACGCAATGAAACCCCTTCTCCAAACACTGAAACCCCTTCCCCACACACTGAAACCCTTCCCCACACTCTGAAAGCCCTTCCCCACTCACTGAAACCCCTTCCCAACAAACTGAAACCCATTCTGCACACACTGAAACCCATCCCCACACACTGAAACCCATCCCCACACACTGAAACCCAACCCCACACCCTGAAACACCTTCCCCACACACTGAACCCCTTCCCCACACACTGAAACACATCCCCACACACTGAAACCCCTTCCCACACACTGAAAGACCTCCCCAACACACTGAAACACCTTCCCCACACACTGAAATCCCTTCCCCACACACTGAAATATCTTCCCCAGAAACTGAAACCGCTTCCCCACGCACTGAAACTCCTTCCGCACACACTGAAATCCCATCCACACACAGTTAAACAATTCCCCACACACTGAAACCCCTTCTGCACACACTGAAACCACTTCCCTACACACTGAATCCCCTTCCGCACACCATGAAATACCTTCCCCACACAATGAAACACCTTCCCTACACACTGAAACCACTTCCCCACACACTGAAACCCCTTCCGCACACAATGAAACACCTCCCCCACTCACAGAAACACCTTCCGCACACACTGAAACACCTTCCCCACACACTGAAACCACTTCCCCACATACTGCAACACCTTCCGCACAAACTGAAACCCCTTCCCCACACACTGAATACCCTTCCGCACACAATGAAACACCTTCCCCACACACTGAAACAACTTCCCCACACACTGAATCCCCTTCCCCACAAACTGAAACCCCTTCCGCACACAATGAAACACCTTCCCCACAAACTGAAACTTCTACGCCACACACTGAAACCTCTACCACACACACTGAAATCCCTTCCGCACACACTGAAACCCCTTCCCCACATACTGAAACACCTTCCCCACACACTGAAACCCCTTCCACACACAGTTAAACCCTACCGCACACACTGAAACCCCCTCGCCACACACTGAAACCCCTTCCCCACACACTGAATACCCTTCCACACACAATGAAACACCTTCCCCACACAATGAAACACCTACCCCACACACAGAATCCCCTTCCCCACACACTGAAACACCTTCCCCACACACTGAAACACCTTCCGCAGAAACTGAATATCCTTCCGCACACACAGAAACGCCTTCCCCACACAATGAAACCCCTTCCACACACACTGAAACACCTTCGCCACACACTGAAACCCCTTCACCACACACTGAAACACATCCCCACACACCGAAAACCCTTCCCCACAAACTGAAACGCATCCCCACACACTGAAACGCCTTCCCCACACAATGAAAAACCTTCCCCACATACTGCATCTCCTTCCCCACACACTGAAACCCCTTCCCCACACACTTAATCCCCTTCCCCCACACTGATACCCCCTCCCCACACATTCAAACCCCTTCCCCACACACTGAATACCCTTCCACACACAATGAAACACCTTCCCCACAGAATGAAACACCTTCCGCACACACAGAATCCCCTTCCCCACACACTGAAACGCCTTCCGCACACAATGAAACACCTTCCCCACACACTGAAACACCTTCCCCACACACTGAATCCCCCTCCCCACACACTGATACCCCCTCCCCACACACTGAAACACCTTCCCCACAAACTGAAACCCCTTCTTCACACACTGAAACACATTCCCACACACTGATACCCCTTCCCCACACACTGAAACCCTTTCCCCACACACTGAAAACCCTTCCCCAAACACTGAAACACTTTCCCACGCAATGAAACCCCTTCTCCAAACACTGAAACCCCTTCCCCACACACTGAAACCCTTCCCCACACTCTGAAAGCCCTTCCCCACTCACTGAAACCCCTTCCCAACAAACTGAAACCCATTCTGCACACACTGAAACCCATCCCCACACACTGAAACCCATCCCCACACACTGAAACCCAACCCCACACCCTGAAACACCTTCCCCACACACTGAACCCCTTCCCCACACACTGAAACACATCCCCACACACTGAAACCCCTTCCCACACACTGAAAGACCTCCCCAACACACTGAAACACCTTCCCCACACACTGAAATCCCTTCCCCACACACTGAAATATCTTCCCCAGAAACTGAAACCGCTTCCACACGCACTGAAACTCCTTCCGCACACACTGAAATCCCATCCACACACAGTTAAACAATTCCCCACACACTGAAACCCCTTCTGCACACACTGAAACCACTTCCCTACACACTGAATCCCCTTCCGCACACCATGAAATACCTTCCCCACACAATGAAACACCTTCCCTACACACTGAAACCACTTCCCCACACACTGAAACCCCTTCCGCACACAATGAAACACCTCCCCCACTCACAGAAACACCTTCCGCACACACTGAAACACCTTCCCCACACACTGAAACCACTTCCCCACATACTGCAACACCTTCCGCACAAACTGAAACCCCTTCCCCACACACTGAATACCCTTCCGCACACAATGAAACACCTTCCCCACACACTGAAACAACTTCCCCACACACTGAATCCCCTTCCCCACAAACTGAAACCCCTTCCGCACACAATGAAATACCTTCCCCACAAACTGAAACTTCTACGCCACACACTGAAACCTCTACCACACACACTGAAATCCCTTCCGCACACACTGAAACCCCTTCCCCACATACTGAAACACCTTCCCCACACACTGAATCCCCTTCCACACACAGTTAAACCCTACCGCACACACTGAAACCCCCTCGCCACACACTGAAACCCCTTCCCCACACACTGAATACCCTTCCACACACAATGAAACACCTTCCCCACACAATGAAACACCTACCCCACACACAGAATCCCCTTCCCCACACACTGAAACACCTTCCCCACACACTGAAACACCTTCCGCAGAAACTGAATACCCTTCCGCACACACTGAAACGCCTTCCCCACACAATGAAACCCCTTCCACACACACTGAAACACCTTCGCCACACACTGAAACCCCTTCCCCACACACTGAAACACATCCCCACACACCGAAAACCCTTCCCCACAAACTGAAACACATCCCCACACACTGAAACGCCTTCCCCACACACTGAAACACATCCCCACACACTGAAACACCTTCTCCAGACACTGAAACCCCTTCCCCAAACACTGAAACGCCTTGCGCACTAACTGAAACCCTTCCCCACTTACAGAGACCCCTTCCCCACATACTGAAACCCCGTCCCCACACACTGAAACCCATACCGCACACATTGAAATCCCTTCCGCACACACTGAAACACCTTCCCCACACACTGAAACCCCTTCCCCACACACTGAAACCCTTTCCGCACAAACTGAAACAACTTCCCCACACACTGAAACCCCTTCCCCACACACTGAAACCCCTTCCGCACACAGTGAAACACTTCCCCACACACTGATACCCCTTCCCCACACACTGAAACACCTTCTTCACACACTGAAAAACTTTCCGCACACACTGAAACACCTTCCCCACACACTGAAACCCCTTCCCCACAAACTGAAACCCCTTCCCCAAACACTGTAACCCCTTCCCCACACACTGAACCCCTTCCCCACTCCCTGAAACCCTACCCCAAACACTGAAACCCCTTCCCCACATACTGAAACCCCTTCCCCACACTCCGAAACCCCTTCCCCACATACTGAAACCCCCTCCACACACACTGAAACACCTTCCCCACACACTGAAACCCCATCCCCACACACTGAAACAGCTTCCGCACACAGTGAAACTCTTCCCCACACACTGAAAACCCTTCCCCAAACACTGAAACACATTCCCACACACTGAAACACCTTCCCCACAAACTGAAACCCCTTCCCCACACACTGAAACACATTCCCCACACACTGAAACCACTTCCCCACATACTGAAACCCCTTCCCCACACACTGAAACCCCTACCGCACACACTGAATCCCCTTCCGCACACACTGAAACACCTTCCCCACACACTGAAACCCCTTCCCCACACACTGAAACCCCTTCCACACACACTGAAGAACCTTCCCCACACACTGAAACCCCTTCCCCACACACTGAAACCCCTTCCGCACACACTGAACCCCTTCCCCACACACTGAAACACCTTCCCCACAAACTGAAACCACTTCTTCACACACTGAAACACATTCCCACACACTGATACCCCTTCCCCACACACTGAAACCCTTTCCCCACACACTGAAAACCCTTCCCCAATCACTGAAACACTTTCCCACGCTGTGAAACCCCTTCCCCACTCACTGAAACCCCTTCCCCACACTCTGAAACCCTTACCCTCACTCTGAAACCCCTTCCCCACACAATGAAACTCCTTCTCCAAACACTGAAACCCCTTCCCCACACACTGAAACCCTTCCCCACACTCTGAAAGCCCTTCCCCACTCACTGAAACCCCTTCCCAACAAACTGAAATACATCACCACACTCAGAAACACCTTCCCCACACACTGAAACCCATTCCGCACACACTGAAACACCGTCCCCACACACTGTAACCCTTCCCCACACACTGAAACCCCTTCCCCACACACTGAAACCCCTTCCGCACACAGTGAAACCGTTCCCCACACACTGAAACCCCTTCCACAAACACTGAAACAAATTCCCACAATCTGAAACACCTTCCCCACACACTGAAACCCCTTCCCCACTCACTGAAACACATTCCCCACACACTGAAACCCCTTCCCCACATACTGAAAACCATTCCCCACACACTGAAAAGCCTTCCGCTCACACTGAAACCCCTTCCCCACACACTGAAACCCCTTCCCCACACACTGAAACCACTAACCCACACACTGAAAACCTCTCCACACACACTGAACCCCTTCTCCACACACTGAAACCCTTCCCCACACAATGAAAAACCTTCCCCACATACTGCATCTCCTTCCCCACACACTGAAACGCCTTCCCCACACACTAAATCCCCTTCCCCACACACTGATACCCCCTCCCCACACATTCAAACCCCTTCCCCACACACTGAATACCCTTCCACACACAATGAAACACCTTCCCCACAGAATGAAACACCTTCCGCACACACAGAATCCCCTTCCCCACACACTGAAACGCCTTCCGCACACAATGAAACACCTTCCCCACACACTGAAACACCTTCCCCACACACTGAATCCCCTTCCACACACACTGTTACCACCTCCCCACACACTGAAACACCTTCCCCACAAACTGAAACCCCTTCTTCACACACTGAAACACATTCCCACACACTGATACCCCTTCCCCACACACTGAAACCCTTTCCCCACACACTGAAAACCCTTCCCCAAACACTGAAACACTTTCCCACGCAATGAAACTCCTTCTCCAAACACTGAAACCCCTTCCCCACACACTGAAACCCTTCCCCACACTCTGAAAGCCCTTCCCCACTCACTGAAACCCCTTCCCAACAAACTGAAATTCTTCCCCACACTCAGAAACACCTTCCCCACACACTGAAAACCATTCTGCACACACTGAAACCCATCCCCACACACTGAAACCCATCCCCACACACTGAAACCCAACCCCACACCCTGAAACACCTTCCCCACACACTGAACCCCTTCCCCACACACTGAAAGACATCCCCACACACTGAAACCCCTTCCCACACACTGAAAGACCTCCCCAACACACTGAAACACCTTCCCCACACACTGAAATCCCTTCCCCACACACTGAAATATCTTCCCCAGAAACTGAAACCGCTTCCCCACGCACTGAAACTCCTTCCGCACACACTGAAATCCCATCCACACACAGTTAAACAATTCCCCACACACTGAAACCCCTTCTACACACACTGAAACCACTTCCCTACACACTGAATCCCCTTCCGCACACCATGAAATATCTTCCCCACACAATGAAACACCTTCCCTACACACTGAAACCACTTCCCCACACACTGAAACCCTTTCCGCACACAATGAAACACCTCCCCCACTCACTGAAACACCTTCCGCACACACTGACACACCTTCCCCACACACTGAAACCACTTCCCCACATACTGCAACCCCTTCCGCACAAACTGAAACCCCTTCCCCACACACTGAATACCCTTCCGCACACAATGAAACACCTTCCCCACACACTGAAACAACTTCCCCACACACTGAATCCCCTTCCCCACAAACTGAAACCCCTTCCGCACACAATGAAACACCTTCCCCACAAACTGAAACTTCTACCCCACACACTGAAACCTCTACCACACACACTGAAATCCCTTCCGCACAAACTGAAACCCCTTCCCCACATACTGAAACACCTTCCCCACACACTGAAACCCCTTCCGCACACAGTTAAACCCTACCGCACACACAGAAACCCCCTCGCCACACACTGAAACCTCTTCCCCACACACTGAATACCCTTCCACACACAATGAAACACCTTCCCCACACAATGAAACTCCTACCCCACACACAGAATCCCCTTCCCCACACACTGAAACACCTTCCCCACACACTGAAACACCTTCCGCAGAAACTGAATACCCTTCCACACACACTGAAACGCCTTCCCCACACAATGAAACCCCTTCCACACACACTGAAACACCTTCGCCACACACTGAAACCCCTTCCCCAGACACTGAAACACATCCCCACACACAGAAAACCCTTCCCCACAAACTGAAACACATCCCCACACACTGAAACGCCTTCCCCACACACTGAAACACATCCCCACACACTGAAACACCTTCTCCAGACACTGAAACCCCTTCCCCAAACACTGAAACGCCTTGCGCACTAACTGAAACCCTTCCCCACTTACAGAGACCCCTTCCCCACATACTGAAACCCCGTCCCCACACACTGAAACCCCTACCGCACACATTGAAATCCCTTCCGCACACACTGAAACACCTTCCCCACACACTGAAACCCCTTCCCCACACACTGAAAACCTTTCCGCACAAACTGAAACAACTTCCCCACACACTGAAACCCCTTCCCCACACACTGAAACCCCTTCCGCACACAGTGAAACACTTCCCCACACACTGATACCCCTTCCCCACACACTGAAACCCCTTCTTCACACACTGAAAAACTTTCCGCACACACTGAAACAACTTCCCCACACACTGAAACCCCTTCCCCACAAACTGAAACCCCTTCCCCAAACACTGTAACCCCTTCCCCACACACTGAACCCCTTCCCCACTCCCTGAAACCCTACCCCAAACACTGAAACCACTTCCCCACATACTGAAACCCCTTCCCCACACTCCGAAACACCTTGCCCACACACTGAAACCCCTTCTGCACACAGTTAAACCCTTCCCCACACACTGAAACCCCCTCCCCACACACTGAAACCCCTTCCCCAAACACTGAATCCCCTTCCCCACCAACTGAAACCCCTTCCCCACACAATGAAACACCTTCCCCACACACTGAAACCCCTTCCCCACACACTGAAACACCTTCCGCACACACTGAAACTCCTTCCGCACACACTGAAACGCCGTCCCCACACACTGAAACCCCTTCCCCACACACTGAAACCCCTTCCCCACACACTGAAACCCCCTCCACACACACTGAAACACCTTCCCCACACACTGAAACCCCAGCCCCACACACTGAAACCCCTTCCGCACACAGTGAAACCCTTCCCCACACACTGAAACCCCTTCGCCAAACACTGATACACATTCCCACACACTGAAACCCCTACCGCACACACTGAAACCCCTTCCGCACACACTGAAACACCTTCCCCACACACTGAAACCTCTTCCCCACACACTGAAACCCCTTCCACACACACTGAAGAACCTTCCCCACACACTGAAACCCCTTCCCCACACACTGACACCCCTTCCGCACACAGTGAAACCCTTCCCCACACACTGAAACCCCTTCCCCACACACTGAAACCCCTTCTTCACACACTGAAACACATCCCCACACACTGAAACCATTTCCCCACACACTGAAACCCTTCCCCACACACTGAAACCCCTTCCCCACTTCTGCAACCCCTTCCCCACACACTGAAACGCCTTCCCCATACACGGAATACCCTTCCGCACACAATGAAACACCTTCCCCACACACTGAAACACCTTCCCCACACACTGAATCCCCTTCCCCACAAACGGAAACTCCTTCCACACACAATGAAACAGCTTCCCCACACACTGAAACCCCTTCCCCACACACTGAAACACCTTGCGCACACACTGAAACACCTTGCGCACACACTGAAACACCTTCCGCACACACTGAATCACCTTCCCCACACACTGAAACCCCTTCCCCACACACTGAAACCCCGTCCCCACACTCTGAAATCCCTTCAACACACACTGATACACCTTCCCCACACACTGAAACCCCTTCCCCACACACTGAAACCCCTTCCGCACACAGTGAAACCCTTCCCCACACACTGAAACACATTCCCCAAACACTGAAACACATCCCCACACACTGAAACCCCTTCCGCACACAATGAAACACATCCCCACAAACTGAAATCCCTTCCCCACACACTGAAACACATCCCCACACACTGAAACACCTTCCCCACGCACTGAAAACCCTTCCCCACACACTGAAACCACTTCCGCACACAGTGAAACCCTTCCCCACACACTGAAACCCCTTCCCCACACACTGAAACACATCCCCAAACACTGAAACCCCTTCCCCACGCACTGAAACTCCTTCCGCACACACTGAAACACCTTCCCCACACACTGAAATCCCATCCACACACAGTTAAACAATTCCCCACACACTGAAACCCCTTCTCCACACACTGAAACCACTTCCCTACACACTGAATCCCCTTCCGCACACCATGAAATACCTTCCCCACACAATGAAACACCTTCACTACACACTGAAACCACTTCCCCACACACTGAAACCCCTTCCGCACACAATGAAACACCTCCCCCACTCACTGAAACACCTTCCGCACAAACTGAAACACCTTCCCCACACACTGAAACCACATCCCCACATACTGCAACCCCTTCCGCACAAACTGAAACCCCTTCCCCACACACTGAATACCCTTCCGCACACAATGAAACACCTTCCCCACACACTGAAACAACTTCCTCACACACTGAATCCCCTTCCCCACAAACTGAAACCCCTTCCGCACACAATGAAACACCTTCCCCACAAACTGAAACTCCTTCCCCACACACTGAAACCTCTACCGCACACACTGAAACCCCTTCCGCACACACTGAAACCCCTTCCCCACACACTGAAACACCTTCCCCACACACTGAAACCCCTTCTGCACACAGATAAACCCTTCCGCACACACAGAAACCCCCTCCCCACACACTGAAACCCCTTCCCCAAACACTGAATCCCCTTCCCCACAAACTGAAACCCCTTCTGCACACAATGAAACAACTTCCCCACACAGCGAAACCCCTTCCCCACACACTGAAACACCTTCAGCACACACTGAAACTCCATCCCCACACACTGAAACCCCTTCCCCACACACTGAAACCCCCTCCACACACACTGAAGCACCTTCCCCACACACTGAAACTCCAGCCCCACACACTGAAACCCCTTCCGCACACAGTGAAACCCTTCCCCACACACTGAAACCCCTTCGCCACACACTGAAACACATTCCCACACACTGAAACACCTTCCCCACACACTGAAACCCCTTCCCCACACAGTGAAACACATTCCCCACACACTGAAACCCCTTCCCCACATACAGAAACCCCTTCCCCACACACTGAAACCCGTACCGCACACACTGAAACCCCTTCCGCACACACTGAAACACCTTCCCCACACACTGAAACCCCTTCCCCACACACTGAAACCCCTTCCACACACACTGAAGAACCTTCCCCACACACTGAACCCCCTTCCCCACACACTAAAACCCCTTCCGCACACAGTGAAACCCTTCCCCACACACTGAAACCCCTTCCCCACACACTGAAACCCCTTCTTCACACACTGAAACACATCCCCACACACTGAAACCATTTCCCCACACACTGAAACCCTTCCCCACACACTGAAACCCCTTCCCCACTTCTGCAACCCCTTCCCCACACACTGAAACGCCTTCCCCATACACAGAATACCCTTCCACACACAATGAAACACCTTCCCCACACACTGAAACACCTTCCCCACACACTGAATCCCCTTCCCCACAAACGGAAACTTCTTCCACACACAATGAAACAGCTTCCCCACACACTGAAACCCCTTCCCCACACACTGAAACACCTTGCGCACACACTGAAACCCCTTCCGCACACACTGAATCACCTTCCCCACACACTGAAACCCCTTCCCCACACTCTGAATCCCCGTCCCCACACTCTGAAATCCCTTCAACACACACTGATACACCCTCCCCACACACTGAAACCCCTTCCCCACACACTGAAACCCCTTCCGCACACAGTGAAACCCTTCCCCACACACTGAAACACTTTCCCCAATTACTGAAACACATCCCCACACACTGAAACCCCTTCCGCACACAATGAAACACATCCCCACAAACTGAAACCCCTTCCCCACACACTGAAGCACATCCCCACACACTGAAACACCTTCCCCACACACTGAAAACCCTTCCCCACACACTGAAACCACTTCCGCACACAGTGAAACCCTTCCCCACACACTGAAACCCCTTCCCCACACACTGAAACACATCCCCAAACACTGAAACCCCTTCCGCACGCACTGAAACTCCTTCCGCACACACTGAAACACCTTCCCCATACACTGAAATCCCATCCACACACAGTTAAACAATTCCCCACACACTGAAACCCCTTCTGCACACACTGAAACCACTTCCCTACACACTGAAACCCCTTCCGCACACAATGAAACACCTCCCCCACTCACTGAAACACCTTCCGCACACACTGAAACACCTTCCCCACACACTGAAACCACTTCCCCACATACTGCAACCCCTTCCGCAAAAACTGAAACCCCTTCCCCACACAATGAAACACCTTCCCCACACACTGAAACCCCTTCCCCACACACTGAAACACCTTCCGCACACACTGAAACTCCTTCCGCACACACTGAAACACCATCCCCACACACTGAAACCCCTTCCCCACACACTGAAACCCCTTCCCCACACACTGAAACCCCCTCCACACACACTGAAACACCTTCCCCACACACTGAAACCCCAGCCCCACACACTGAAACCCCTTCTGCACACAGTGAAACCCTTCCCCACACACTGAAACCCCTTCGCCAAACACTGAAACACATTCCCACACACTGAAACCCCTACCGCACACACTGAAACCCCTTCCGCACACACTGAAACACCTTCCCCACACACTGAAACCTCTTCCCCACACACTGAAACCCCTTCCACACACACTGAAGAACCTTCCCCACACACTGAAACCCCTTCCCCACACACTGACACCCCTTCCGCACACAGTGAAACACATCCCCACACACTGAAACCCCTTCCCCACACATTGAAACCCCTTCTTCACACACTGAAACACATTCCCACACACTGAAACCATTTCCCCACACACTGAAACCCTTCCCCACACACTGAAACCCCTTCCCCACTTCTGCAACCCCTTCCCCACACACTGAAACGCCTTCCCCATACACGGAATACCCTTCCGCACACAATGAAACACCTTCCCCACACACTGAAACACCTTCCCCACACACTGAATCCCCTTCCTCACAAACGGAAACTCCTTCCACACACAATGAAACAGCTTCCCCACACACTGAAACCCCTTCCCCACACACTGAAACACCTTGCGCACACACTGAAACACCTTCCGCACACACTGAATCACCTTCCCCACACACTGAAGCCCCTTCCCCACACACTGAAACCCCGTCCCCACACTCTGAAATCCCTTCAACACACACTGATACACCTTCCCCACACACTGAAACCCCTTCCCCACACACTGAAACCCCTTCCGCACACAGTGAAACCCTTCCCCACACACTGAAACACATTCCCCAAACACTGAAACACATCCCCACACACTGAAACCCCTTCCGCACACAATGAAACACATCCCCACAAACTGAAATCCCTTCCCCACACACTGAAACACATCCCCACACACTGAAACACCTTCCCCACGCACTGAAAACCCTTCCCCACACACTGAAACCACTTCCGCACACAGTGAAACCCTTCCCCACACACTGAAACCCCTTCCCCACACACTGAAACACATCCCCAAGTACTGAAACCCCTTCCCCACGCACTGAAACTCCTTCCGCACACACTGAAACACCTTCCCCACACACTGAAATCCCATCCACACACAGTTAAACAATTCCCCACACACTGAAACCCCTTCTCCACACACTGAAACCACTTCCCTACACACTGAATCCCCTTCCGCACACCATGAAATACCTTCCCCACACAATGAAACACCTTCCCTACACACTGAAACCACTTCCCCACACACTGAAACCCCTTCCGCACACAATGAAACACCTCCCCCACTCACTGAAACACCTTCCGCACAAACTGAAACTCCTTCCCCACACACTGAAACCACTTCCCCACATACTGCAACCCCTTCCGCACAAACTGAAACCCCTTCCCCACACACTGAATACCCTTCCGCACACAATGAAACACCTTCCCCACACACTGAAACAACTTCCTCACACACTGAATCCCCTTCCCCACAAACTGAAACCCCTTCGCACACAATGAAACACCTTCCCCACAAACTGAAACTCCTTCCCCACACACTGAAACCTCTACCGCACACACTGAAACCCCTTCCGCACACACTGAAACCCCTTCCCCACACACTGAAACACCTTCCCCACACACTGAAACCCCTTCTTCACACAGTTAAACCCTTCTGCACACACAGAAACCCCCTCCCCACACACTGAAACCCCTTCCCCAAACACTGAATCCCCTTCCCCACAAACTGAAACCCCTTCTGCACACAATGAAACACCTTCCCCACACAGCGAAACCCCATCCCCACACACTGAAACACCTTCAGCACACACTGAAACTCCATCCACACACACTGAAACACCTTCCCCACACACTGAAACCCCAGCCCCACACACTGAAACCCCTTCCGCACACAGTGAAACCCTTCCCCACACACTGAAACCCCTTCGCCAAACACTGAAACACATTCCCACACACTGAAACACCTTCCCCACACACTGAAACCCCTTCCCCACACAGTGAAACACATTCCCCACACACTGAAACCCCTTCCCCACATACAGAAACCCCTTCCCCACACACTGAAACCCGTACCGCACACACTGAAACCCCTTCCGCACACACTGAAACACCTTCCCCACACACTGAAACCCCTTCCCCACACACTGAAACCCCTTCCACACACACTGAAGAACCTTCCCCACACACTGAACCCCCTTCCCCACACACTGAAACCCCTTCCGCACACAGTGAAACCCTTCCCCACACACTGAAACCCCTTCCCCACACACTGAAACCCCTTCTTCACACACTGAAACACATCCCCACACACTGAAACCATTTCCCCACACACTGAAACCCTTCCCCACACACTGAAACCCCTTCCCCACTTCTGCAACCCCTTCCCCACACACTGAAACGCCTTCCCCATACACGGAATACCCTTCCGCACACAATGAAACACCTTCCCCACACACTGAAACACCTTCCCCACACACTGAATCCCCTTCCCCACAAACGGAAACTTCTTCCACACACAATGAAACAGCTTCCCCACACACTGAAACCCCTTCCCCACACACTGAAACACCTTGCGCACACACTGAAACCCCTTCTGCACACACTGAATCACCTTCCCCACACACTGAAACCCCTTCCCCACACACTGAATCCCCGTCCCCACACTCTGAAATCCCTTCAACACACACTGATACACCCTCCCCACACACTGAAACCCCTTCCCCACACACTGAAACCCCTTCCGCACACAGTGAAACCCTTCCCCACACACTGAAACACATTCCCCAAACACTGAAACACATCCCCACACACTGAAACCCCTTCCCCACACACTGAAACACATCCCCACACACTGAAACACCTTCCCCACACACTGAAAACCCTTCCCCACACACTGAAACCACTTCCGCACACAGTGAAACCCTTCCCCACACACTGAAACCCCTTCCCCACACACTGAAACACATCCCCAAACACTGAAACCCCTTCCGCACGCACTGAAACTCCTTCCGCACACACTGAAACACCTTCCCCATACACTGAAATCCCATCCACACACAGTTAAACAATTCCCCACACACTGAAACCCCTTCTGCACACACTGAAACCACTTCCCTACACACTGAAACCCCTTCCGCACACAATGAAACACCTCCCCCACTCACTGAAACACCTTCCGCACACACTGAAACACCTTCCCCACACACTGAAACCACTTCCCCACATACTGCAACCGCTTCCGCACAAACTGAAACCCCATGCCCACACACTGAATACCCTTCCGCACACAATGAATCACCTTCCCCACACACTGAAACAACTTCCCCACACACTGAATCCCCTTCCCCACAAACTGAAACCCCTTCCGCACACAATGAAACACCTTCCCCACAAACTGAATCTCCTTCCCCACACGCTGAAACCTCTACCGCACAGACTGAAACCCCTTCCGCACACACTGAAACCCCTTCCCCACACACTGAAACACCTTCCCCACTCACTGAAACCCCTTCCGCACACAGTTAAACCCTAACCCACACACTGAAACCCCCTCGCAACACACTGAAACCCCTTCCCCACACACTGAATACCCTTCCACACACAATGAAACACCTTCCGCACACAATGAAACACCTTCCCCACACACAGAATCCCCTTCCCCACACTCTGAAACACCTTCCCCACACACTGAAACACCTTCCGCAGAAACTGAATACCCTTCTGCACACAATGAAACGCCTTCCCCACACAATGAAACCCCTTCCACACACACTGAAACACCTTCTCCAGACACTGAAACCCCTTCCCCAAACACTGAAACGCCTTGCGCACTAACTGAAACCCTTCCCCACTTACAGAGACCCCTTCCCCACATACTGAAACCCCTTCCCCACACACTGAAACCCCTACCGCACACACTGAAATCCCTTCCGCACACACTGAAACACCTTCCCCACACTCTGAAACGCCTTCCCCACACACTGAAACCCTTTCCGCACAAACTGAAACAACTTCCCCACACACTGAAACCCCTTCCCCACACACTGAAACCCCTTCCGCACACAGTGAAACCCTTCCCCACACACTGAAACACCTTCCCCACACACTGAAACCCCTTCCTCACACACTGAAAACCCTTCCGCACACACTGAAACACCTTCCCCACACACTGAAACCCCTTCCCCACACACTGAAACCCCTTCCCCAAACACTAAAACCCCTTCCCCACACACTGAACCCCTTCCCCACTCACTAAAACCCTACCCCAAACACTAAAACCCCTTCCCCACATACTGAAACCCCTTCCCCACACTCTGAAACACCTTCCCCACACACTGAAACCCCTTCTGCACATACTGAAACCCTTCCCCACACACTGAATCCCCCTCCCCACACACTGAAACCCCTTCCCCAAACACTGAATCCCCTTCCCCACAAACTGAAACCCTTTCCGCACACAATGAAACACCTTCCCCAAACACTAAAACCCCTTCCCCACTCACTGAAACACCTTCCGCACACACTGAAACCCCTTCCGCACACACTGAAACACCATCCCCACACTCTGAAACCCCTTCCCCACACACTGAAACCCCTTCCCCACACACTGAAACCCCCTCCACACACACTGAAAGACCTTCCCCACACACTGAAACCCCAGCCCCATACACTGAAACCCCTTCCGCACACAGTGAAACCCTTCCCCACACACTGAAACCGCTTCGCCAAATACTGAAACACATTCCCACACACTGAAACACCTTCCCCACACACTGAAACCCCTTCCCCACATACTGAAACCCCTTCCCCAAACAGTGAAACCCCTACCGCACACACTGAAACCCCTTCCGCACACACTGAAACACCTTTCCCACACACTGAAACCCCTTCCCCACACACTGAAACCCCTTCCACACACACTGAAGAACCTTCCCCACACACTGAAACCCCTTCCCCACACACTGAAACCCCTTCCGCACACAGTGAAACCCTTCCCCACACACTGAAACCCCCTCCCCACACACTGAAACCCCTTCCCCACACACTGAATACCCTTCCACACACAATGAAACCCCTTCCCCACTCACTGAAAGCCCTTCCCCACACACTGAAACCCTTAGCCTCACTCCGAAACCCCTTCCTCACACAAAGAAACTCCTTCTCCAAACACTGAAACCCCTTTCCCACACTCTGAAACACCTTCCCCACACACTGAAACCCCTTCCGCACACAGCTAAACCCTTCCCCACACACTGAAACCCTCTCCCCATATACTGAAACCCCTTCCCCAAACACTGAATCCCCTTCCCCTCAAACTGAAACCCCTTCAGCACACAATGAAACACCCTTCCCACACACTGAAACCCCTTCCCCAAACACTGAAACACCTTCCGCACACGCTGAAACCCCTTCCGCATACACTGGAAAACCATCCCCACACACTGAATCCCCTTCCCCACACACTGAAACCCCTTCCCCACACACTGAGAACCCCTCCACACACACTGAAACACCTTCCCCACACACTGAAACCCCATCCCCACACACTGAAACAGCTTCCGCACACAGTGTAACCCTTCCCCACACACTGAAAACCCTTCCCCAAACACTGAAACACATTCCCACACACTGAAACACGTTCCCCACACACTGAAACACATTCCCCACACACTGAAACCCCTTCCCCACATACTGAAACCCCTTCCCCACACACTGAAACCCCTACCACACACACTGAAACCCCTTCCGCACACACTGAAACACCTTCCCCACACACTGAAACCCCTTCCCCACACACTGAAACACCTTCCACACACACTGAAGCACCTTCCCCACACACTGAAACCCCTTCCCCACACACTGAAACCCCTTCCACACACACTGAACCCCTTCCTCACACACTGAAACCCCTTCCCCACAAACTGAAACCCCTTCTCCACACACTGAAACACATTCCCACACACTGATACCCCTTCCCCACACACTGAAACCCTTTCCCCACACACTGAAAACCCTTCCCCAAACACTGAAACACCTTCCCACGTTGTGAAACCCCTTCCCCACTCACTGAAACCCCTTCCCCACACTCTGAAACCCTTACCCTAACTCTGAAACCCCTTCCCCACACAATGAAACTCCTTCTCCAAACACTGAAACCCCTTCCTCACACACTGAAACCCTTCCCCACACACTGAAAGCCCTTCCCCACACTCTGAAACCCCTTCCCAACACACTGAAATACATCCCCACAGTCAGAAACACCTTCCCCACACACTGAAACCCATTCCGCACACACTGAAACCCATCCCCACACACTGAAACCCATCCCCACACACTGAAACCCAACCCCACACCCTGAAACACCTTCCCCACACACTGAACCCCTTCCCCACACACTGAAACACATCCCCACACACTGAAAGACCTCCCCAACATACTGAAACACCTTCCCCACACACTGAAATCCCTTCCCCACACACTGAAATATCTTGCCCAGAAACTGAAACACCTTCCCCACACACTGATACCCCTTCACCACCCACTGAAACCCTTCCCCACACACTGAAACATCTTCCCCACACACTGAAACCCCTTCCACACACACTGAAACACCTTCCCCACACACTGAAACATCTTCGCCACACACTGAAACCCCTTCCACACACACTGTAACACATTCCCCACACACTGAAACCCTTCCCCACACACTGAAACGCCTACCTCACACACTGAAACCCTTTCCACATACTGAAACCCCTTCCCCAAACACTGAAACCCCGTCCCCACACACTGTAACCCTTCCCCACACACTGAAACCCCTTCCCCACACACTGAAACCCTTCCCCAAACACTGAGACACCTTCCCCACACACTGAAACAACTTCCCCACACACTGAAACCCTGCCCCACACACTGAAACCCCTACCCCACATACTGAAACCCCTTCCCCACACACTGAAACACCTTCCCCACACACTGAAACCCCTGCCGCACACAGTTAAACCCTACCCCACACACTGAAACCCCCGCCCCACACACTGAAACACCTTCCCCATACACTGAATACCCTTCCACACACAATGAAACACCTTCCCCACACAATGAAACACCTTCCCCACACACAGAATCCCCTTCCACACACACTGAACCCCCTTCTGCACACAATGAAACACCTTCCCCAAACACAGAATCCCCTTCCACACACACTGAACCCCCTTCTGCACACAATGAAACACCTACCCGACACACTGAAACCCCTTCCCCACACACTGAAACACCTTCCGCAGAAACTGAAACCACTTCCGCACACACTGAAAAACTTTCCCCACACACTGAAACCCCTCCCCCAATCACTGAAACACCTTCCCCACACACTGAAACCCCTTCCACACACACTGTAACACCTTCCCCACACACTGAAACCCCTTCCCCACACACTGAAACACATCCCCACACACTGAAACCCCTTCCCCACTAACTGAAACACATCCCCACACATTGAATACCCTTCCACACACAATGAAACACCTTCCCCACGCAATGAAAAGCCTTCCCGACACACTGAAACCCCTTCCCCACACACTGAAACACCTTCCGCAGACACTGAAACCACTTCCGCACACACTGAAAAACTTTCCCCACACACTGAAACCCCTTCCCCACACACTGAAACACCTTCCCCACACACTGAAACCCCTTCCACACACACTGTAACACCTTCCCCACACACTGAAACCCCTTCCCCACACACTGAAACACATCCCCACACACTGAAACCCCGTCCCCACTAACTGAAACACATCCCCACACACTGAATACCCTTCCACACACAATGAAACACCTTCCCCACGCAATGAAACGCCTTCCCCACACACTGAAACCCTTCCCCACACACTGAAAACCTTACCCACACACTGAAACCCCTTCCGCACACACTGAAACACCTTCCACACACACTGAAACCCCATCCGCAAACACTGCAACACATTCCCCACACACTGAAACCCTTCCCCACACACTGAAACCCCTTCCGCAACACTGAAACTCTTCCCCACATACTGAAACCCCTTCCCCACACACTGAAACCCCGTCCCCAAACACTGAAACCCTTCCCCACACACTGAAACCCCTACCCCACACACTGAAACCCTTCCCCACACACTGAGAACCCTTCCCCACACTCTGAAACACCTTCCGCACTCACTGAAAGACTGCCCCACACACTGAAACCCTTCCCCACACACTGAAAACCCTACCCCACATACTGAAACCCCTTCCCCACACTCTGAAACACCTTCTGCACACAGTTAAACCCTATCCCACACACTGAAACACCCGCCCCACACACTGAAACCCCTTCCCCACACACTGAATAACCTTCCACACACAATGAAACACCTTCCCCACACAATGAAACACCTTCCCCACACACAGAATCCCCTTCCCCACACACTGAAACCCCTTCCGCATACAATGAAACATCTTCCCCACACACTGAAACCCCTTCCCCACACACTGAAACCCCATCCCCACACACTGAAACCCCTTCCGCACACAGTGAAACCCTTCCCCACACACTGAAACCCCTTCCCCAAACACTGAAACACATTCCCACACACTGAAACACCTTCCCCACATACTGAAACCCCTTCCCCACACACTGAATCACCTTCCCCACACACTGAAACCCCTTCCCACACACTGAAAGACCTCCCCAACACACTGAAACACCTTCCCCACACAGTGAAATCCCTTCCCCACACACTGAAATATCTTCCCCAGAAACTGAAACACCTTCCCCACACACTGATACCCCTTCACCACCCTGTGAAACACTTCCCCACACACTGAAACATCTTCCCCACACACTGAAACCCCTTCCACACACACTGAAACACCTTCCCCACACACTGAAACATCTTCGCCACACACTGAAACCCCTTCCACACACACTGTAACACATTCCCCACACACTGAAACCCTTCCCCACACACTGAAACGCCTTCCGCACACACTGAAACCCTTCCCCACATACTGAAACCCCTTCCCCAAACACTGAAACCCCGTCCCCACACACTGTAACCCTTCCCCACACACTGAAACCCCTTCCCCACACACTGAAACCCTTCCCCAAACACTGAGACCCCTTCCCCACACACTGAAACAACTTCCCCACACACTGAAACCCTGCCCCACACACTGAAACCCTTCCCCACACACTGAAACCCCTACCCCACATACTGAAACCCCTTCCCCACACACTGAAACACCTTCCCCACACACTGAAACCCCTGCCGCACACAGTTAAACCCTACCCCACACACTGAAACCACCGCCCCACACACTGAAACACCTTCCCCACACACTGAATACCCTTCCACACACAATGAAACACCTACCCCACGCAATGAAACACCTTCCCCACACACAGAATCCCCTTCCACACACACTGAATCCTCTTCTGCACACAATGAAACACCTTCCCCACACACAGAATCCCCTTCCACACACACTGAACCCCCTTCTGCACACAATGAAACACCTTCCCCACATACTGAAACCCCTTCCCCACACACTGAAACACCTTCCGCAGAAACTGAAACCACCTCCGCACACACTGTAAAACTTTCCCCACACACTGAAACCCCTTCCCCACACACTGAAACACCTTCCCCACACACTGAAACCCCTTCCACACACACTGTAACACCTTCCCCACACACTGAAACCCCTTCCCCACACATTGAAACACATCCCCTCACACTGAAACCCCTTCCCCACGAACTGAAACACATCCCCACACACTGAAACGCCTTCCCCACACACTGAAAGACATCCCCACACACTGAAACACCTTCCCCACACACTGAAACCCCTTCCCCAAACACTGAAACCCCTTCCGCACTCAGTTAAATCCTTCCCCACACACTCAAAACCCTTCCACATACACTGAATCACCTTCCACACACACTGAAACCCTTCCCCACACACTGAAAACCTTCCCCACACACTGAAACCCCTTCTGCACACACTGAAACACCTTCCCCACACACTGAAACCCCATCCGCAAACACTGCAACACATTCCCCACACACTGAAACCCTTCCCCACACACTGAAACCCCTTCCGCAACACTGAAACTCTTCCCCACAAACTGAAACCCCTTCCCCACACACTGAAACCCCGTCCCCAAACACTGTAACCCTTCCCCACACACTGAAACCCCTTCCCCACAAACTGAAACACTTCCCCACACACTGAGACCCCTTCCCCACACACTGAAACACCTTCCGCACACACTGAAAGACTGCCCCACACACTGAAACCCTTCCCCACACACTGAAAACCCTACCCCACATACTGAAACCCCTTCCCCACACTCTGAAACACCTTCCGCACACAGTTAAACCCTATCCCACACACTGAAACCCCCTCCCCACACACTGAAACCCCTTCCCCACACACTGAATACCCTTCCACACACAATGAAACACCTTCCCCACACAATGAAACAACTTCCCCACACACAGAATCCCCTTCCACACACACTGAAACCCCTTCCCCACACAAAGAAACTCCTTCTCCAAACACTGAAACCCCTTTCCCACACTCTGAAACACCTTCCCCACACACTGAAACCCCTTCCGCACACAGCTAAACCCTTCCCCACACACTGAAACCCTCTCCCCACATACTGAAACCCCTTCCCCAAACACTGAATCCCCTTCCCCACAAACTGAAACCCCTTCAGCACACAATGAAACACCCTTCCCACACACTGAATCCCCTTCCCCAAACACTGAAACACCTTCCGCACACACTGAAACCCCTTCCGCATACACTGGAAAACCATCCCCACACACTGAAACCCCTTCCCCACACACTGAAACCCCTTCCCCACACACTGAAAACCCCTCCACACACACTGAAACACCTTCCCCACACACTGAAACCCCATCCCCACACACTGAAACAGCTTCCGCACACAGTGTAACCCTTCCCCACACACTGAAAACCCTTCCCCAAACACTGAAACACATTCCCACACACTGAAACACGTTCCCCACACACTGAAACACATTCCCCACACACTGAAACCCCTTCCCCACATACTGAAACCCCTTCCCCACACACTGAAACCCCTACCACACACACTGAAAACCCTTCCGCACACACTGAAACACCTTCCCCACACACTGAAACCCCTTCCCCACACACTGAAACCCCTTCCCCACACACTGAAACCCCTTCCACACACACTGAACCCCTTCCCCACACACTGAAACCCCTTCCCCATAAACTGAAACCCCTTCTCCACACACTGAAACACATTCCCACACACTGATACCCTTCCCCACACACTGAAACCCTTTCCCCACACACTGAAAACCCTTCCCCAAGCACTGAAACACTTTCCCACGTTGTGAAACCCCTTCCCCACTCACTGAAACCCCTTCCCCACACTCTGAAACCCATACCCTTACTCTGAAACCCCTTCCCCACACAATGAAACTCCTTCTCCAAACACTGAAACCCCTTCCCCACACACTGAAACCCTTCCCCACACTCTGAAAACCCTTCCCCACACTCTGAAACCCCTTCCCAACACACTGAAATACATCCCCACAGTCAGAAACACCTTCCCCACACACTGAAACCCATTCCGCACACACTGAAACCCATCCCCACACACTGAAACCCATCCCCACACACTGAAACCCAACCCCACACCCTGAAACACCTTCCCCACACACTGAACCCCTTCCCCACACACTGAAACACATCCCCACACACTGAAAGACCTCCCCAACACACTGAAACACCTTCCCCACACACTGAAATCCCTTCCCCACACACTGAAATATCTTCCCCACACACTGAAACATCTTCCCCACACACTGAAACCCCTTCCACACACACTGAAACACCTTCCCCACACACTGAAACATCTTCGCCACACACTGAAACCCCTTCCACACACACTGTAACACATTCCCCACACACTGAAACCCTTCCCCACACACTGAAACGCCTACCTCACACACTGAAACCCTTCCCCACATACTGAAACCCCTTCCCCAAACACTGAAACCCCTTCCCCACACACTGTAACCCTTCCCCACACACTGAAACCCCTTCCCCACACACTGAAACCCTTCCCCAAACACTGAGACCACTTCCCCACACACTGAAACAACTTCCCCACACACTGAAACCCCTTCCCCACACACTGAAAGCCTTCCCCACACACTGATACCCCTTCACCACCCTGTGAAACCCTTCCCCACACACTGAAACATCTTCCCCACACACTGAAACCCCTTCCACACACACTGAAACACCTTCCCCACACACTGAAACATCTTCGCCACACACTGAAACCCCTTCCACACACACCGTAACACATTCCCCACACACTGAAGCCCTTCCCCACACACTGAAACGCCTTCCGCACACACTGAAACCCTTCCCCACATACTGAAACCCCTTCCCCAAACACTGAAACCCCGTCCCCACACACTGTAACCCTTCCCCACACACTGAAACCCCTTCCCCACACACTGAAACCCTTCCCCAAACACTGAGACCCCTTCCCCACACACTGAAACAACTTCCCCACACACTGAAACCCTGCCCCACACACTGAAACCCTTTCCCACACACTGAAACCCCTACCCCACATACTGAAACCCCTTCCCCACACACTGAAACACCTTCCCCACACACTGAAACCCCTGCCGCACACAGTTAAACCCTACCCCACACACTGAAACCACCGCCCCACACACTGAAACACCTTCCCCACACACTGAATACCCTTCCACACACAATGAAACACCTACCCCACGCAATGAAACACCTTCCCCACACACAGAATCCCCTTCCACACACACTGAATCCTCTTCTGCACACAATGAAACACCTTCCCCACACACAGAATCCCCTTCCACACACACTGAACCCCCTTCTGCACACAATGAAACACCTTCCCCACATACTGAAACCCCTTCCCCACACACTGAAACCCCTTCCACACACACTGAAACACCTTCCCCACACACTGAAACCCCTTCCGCACACACTGTAACACCTTCCCCACACACTGAAACCCCCTCCCCACACACTGAAACACATCCCCTCACACTGAAACCCCTTCCCCACGAACTGAAACACATCCCCACACACTGAAACGCCTTCCCCACACACTGAAAGACATCCCCACACACTGAAACACCTTCCCCACACACTGAAACCCCTTCCCCAAACACTGAAACCCCTTCCGCACTCAGTTAAATCCTTCCCCACATACTCAAAACCCTTCCACATACACTGAATCACCTTCCACACACACTGAAACCCTTCCCCACACACTGAAAACCTTCCCCACACACTGAAACCCCTTCCGCACACACTGAAACACCTTCCCCACACACTGAAACCCCATCCGCAAACACTGCAACACATTCCCCACACACTGAAACCCTTCCCCACACACTGAAACCCCTTCCGCAACACTGAAACTCTTCCCCACAAACTGAAACCCCTTCCCCACACACTGAAACCCCGTCCCCAAACACTGTAACCCTGCCCCACACACTGATACCCCTTCCCCACAAATTGAAACCCTTCCCCACACACTGAGACCCCTTCCCCACACACTGAAACACCTTCCGCACACACTGAAAGACTGCCCCACACACTGAAACCCTTCCCCACACACTGAAAACCCTACCCCACATACTGAAACCCCTTCCCCACACTCTGAAACACCTTCCGCACACAGTTAAATCCTATCCCACACACTGAAACCCCCTCCCCACACACTGAAACCCCTTCCCCACACACTGAATACCCTTCCACACACAATGAAACACCTTCCTCACACAATGAAACAACTTCCCCACACACAGAATCCCCTTCCCCACACACTGAAACCCCTTCCCCACACAAAGAAACTCCTTCTCCAAACACTGAAACCCCTTTCCCACACTCTGAAACACCTTCCCCACACACTGAAACCCCTTCCGCACACAGCTAAACCCTTCCCCACACACTGAAACCCTTTCCCCACATACTGAAACCCCTTCCCCAAACACTGAATCCCCTTCCCCACAAACTGAAACCCCTTCAGCACACAATGAAACACCCTTCCCACACACTGAAACCCCTTCCCCAAACACTGAAACACCTTCCGCACACACTGAAACCCCTTCCGCACACAGTGTAACCCTTCCCCACACACTGAAAACCCTTCCCCAAACACTGAAACACATTCCCACACACTGAAACACGTTCCCCACACACTGAAACACATTCCCCACACACTGAAACCCATTCCCCACACACTGAAACCCCTACCACACACACTGAAACCCCTTCCGCACACACTGAAACACCTTCCCCACACACTGAAACCCCTTCCCCACACACTGAAACACCTTCCACACACACTGAAGCACCTTCCCCACACACTGAAACCCCTTCCCCACACACTGAAACCCCTTCCACACACACTGAACCCCTTCCCCACACACTGGAACCCCTTCCCCACAAACTGAAACCCCTTCTCCACACACTGAAACACATTCCCACACACTGATACCCCTTCCCCACACACTGAAACCCTTTCCCCACACACTGAAAACCCTTCCCCAAACACTGAAACACTTTCCCACGTTGTGAAACCCCTTCCCCACTCACTGAAACCCCTTCCCCACACTCTGAAACCCTTACGCTAACTCTGAAACCCCTTCCCCACACAATGAAACTCCTTCTCCAAACACTGAAACCCCTTCCCCAAACACTGAAACCCTTCCCCACACTCTGAAAGCCCTTCCCCACACTCTGAAACCCCTTCCCAACACACTGAAATACATCCCCACAGTCAGAAACACCTTCCCCACACACTGAAACCCATTCCGCACACACTGAAACCCATCCCCACACACTGAAACCCATCCCCACACACTGAAACCCAACCCCACACCCTGAAACACCTTCCCCACACACTGAACCCCTTCCCCACACACTGAAACACATCCCCACACACTGAAAGACCTCCCCAACACACTGAAACACCTTCCCCACACACTGAAATCCCTTCCCCACACACTGAAATATCTTCCCCACACTCTGAAACCCCTTCCCAACACACTGAAATACATCCCCACAGTCAGAAACACCTTCCCCACACACTGAAACCCATTCCGCACACACTGAAACCCATCCCCACACACTGAAACCCAACCCCACACCCTGAAACACCTTCCCCACACACTGAACCCCTTCCCCACACACTGAAACACATCCCCACACACTGAAAGACCTCCCCAACACACTGAAACACCTTCCCCACACACTGAAATCCCTTCCCCACACACTGAAATATCTTCCCCAGAAACTGAAACACCTTCCCCACACACTGATACCCCTTCACCACCCACTGAAACCCTTCCCCACACACTGAAACATCTTCCCCACACACTGAAACCCCTTCCACACACACTGAAACACCTTCCCCACACACTGAAACATCTTCGCCACACACTGAAACCCCTTCCACACACACTGTAACACATTCCCCACACACTGAAACCCTTCCCCACACACTGAAACGCCTACCTCACACACTGAAACCCTTCCCCAAATACTGAAACCCCTTCCCCAAACACTGAAACCCCGTCCCCACACACTGTAACCCTTCCCCACACACTGAAACCCCTTCCCCACACACTGAAACCCTTCCCCAAACACTGAGACCCCTTCCCCACACACTGAAACAACTTCCCCACACACTGAAACCCTACCCCACATACTGAAACCCCTTCCCCACACACTGAAACACCTTCCCCACACACTGAAACCCCTGCCGCACACAGTTAAACCCTACCCCACACACTGAAACCCCCGCCCCACACACTGAAACACCTTCCCCATACACTGAATACCCTTCCACACACAATGAAACACCTTCCCCACACAATGAAACACCTTCCCCACACACAGAATCCCCTTACACAATAACTGAAACCCCTTCTGCACACAATGAAACACCTTCCCCACACACAGAATCCCCTTCCACACACACTGAACCCCCTTCTGCACACAATGAAACACCTTCCCGACACACTGAAACCCCTTCCCCACACACTGAAACACCTTCCGCAGAAACTGAAACCCCTTCCACACACACTGTAACACCTTCCCCACACACTGAAACCCCTTCCCCACACACTGAAACACATCCCCACAGACTGAAACCCCTTCCCCACTAACTGAAACACATCCCCACACACTGAATACCCTTCCACACACAATGAAACACCTTCCCCACGCAATGAAACGCCTTCCCCACACACTGAAACCCTTCCCCAAACACTGAGACCCCTTCCCCACACACTGAAACAACTTCCCCACACACTGAAACCCTACCCCACATACTGAAACCCCTTCCCCACACACTGAAACACCTTCCCCACACACTGAAACCCCTGCCGCACACAGTTAAACCCTACCCCACACACTGAAACCCCCGCCCCACACACTGAAACACCTTCCCCATACACTGAATACCCTTCGACACACAATGAAACACCTTCCCCACACAATGAAACACCTTCCCCACACACAGAATCCCCTTACACAATAACTGAAACCCCTTCTGCACACAATGAAACACCTTCCCCACACACAGAATCCCCTTCCACACACACTGAACCCCCTTCTGCACACAATGAAACACCTTCCCGACACACTGAAACCCCTTCCCCACACACTGAAACACCTTCCGCAGAAACTGAAACCACTTCCGCACACACTGAAAAACTTTCCCCACACACTGAAACCCCTTCCCCACACACTGAAACACCTTCCCCACACACTGAAACCCCTTCCACACACACTGTAACACCTTCCCCACACACTGAAACCCCTTCCCCACACACTGAAACACATCCCCACACACTGAAACCCCTTCCCCACTAACTGAAACACATCCCCACACACTGAATACCCTTCCACACACAATGAAACACCTTCCCCACGCAATGAAACGCCTTCCCCACACACTGAAACCCTTCCCCACACACTGAAAACCTTACCCACACACTGAAACCCCTTCCGCACACACTGAAACACCTTCCACACACACTGAAACCCCATCCGCAAACACTGCAACACATTCCCCACACACTGAAACCCTTCCCCACACACTGAATCCCCTTCCGCAACACTGAAACTCTTCCCCACATACTGAAACCCCTTCCCCACACACTGAACCCCGTCCCCAAACATTGTAACCCTTCCCCACACACTGAAACCCCTACCCCACACACTGAAACCCTTCCCCACACACTGAGAACCCTTCCCCACACTCTGAAACACCTTCCGCACTCACTGAAAGACTGCCCCACACACTGAAACCCTTCCCCCACACTGAAAACCCTACCCCACATACTGAAACCCCTTCCCCACACTCTGTAACACCTTCCGCACACAGTTAAACCCTATCCCACACACTGAAACCCCCGCCCCACACACTGAAACCCCTTCCCCACACACTGAATAACCTTCCACACACAATGAAACACCTTCCCCACACACTGAAACACCTTCCCCACACACAGAATCCCCTTCCCCAAACACTGAAACCCCTTCCGCACACAATGAAACATCTTCCCCACACACTGAAACCCCTTCCCCACACACTGAAACCCCCTCCACACACACTGAAACACCTTCCCCACACACTGAAACCCCATCCCCACACACTGAAACCCCTTCCGCACACAGTGAAACCCTTCCCCACACACTGAAACCCCTTCCCCAAACACTGAAACACATTCCCACACACTGAAACACCTTCCCCACACACTGAAACCCCTTCCCCACATACTGAATCACCTTCCCCACACACTGAAACCCCTTCCCACACACTGAAGGACCTCCCCAACACACTGAAACACCTTCCCCACACACTGAAATCCCTTCCCCACACACTGAAATATCTTCCCCAGAAACTGAAACACCTTCCCCACACACTGATACCCCTTCACCACCCAGTGAAACCCTTCCCCACACACTGAAACATCTTCCCCACACACTGAAACCCCTTCCACACACACTGAAACACCTTCCCCACACACTGAAACATCTTCGCCACACACTGAAACCCCTTCCACACACACTGTAACACATTCCCCACACACTGAAACCCTTCCCCACACACTGAAACGCCTTCCGCACACACTGAAACCCTTCCCCACATACTGAAACCCCTTCCCCAAACACTGAAACCCCGTCCCCACACACTGTAACCCTTCCCCACACACTGAAACCCCTTCCCCACACACTGAAACCCTTCCCCAAACACTGAGACTCCTTCCCCACACACTGAAACAACTTCCCCACACACTGAAACCCTGCCCCACACACTGAAACCCTTCCCCACACACTGAAACCCCTACCCCACATACTGAAACCCCTTCCCCACACACTGAAACACCTTCCCCACACACTGAAACCCCTGCCGCACACAGTTAAACCATACCCCACACACTGAAACCACCGCCCCACACACTGAAACACCTTCCCCACACACTGAATACCCTTCCACATACAATGAAACACCTACCCCACGCAATGAAACACCTTCCTCACACACAGAATCCCCTTCCACACACACTGAATCCTCTTCTGCACACAATGAAACACCTTCCCCACACACAGAATCCCCTTCCACACACACTGAACCCCCTTCTGCAAACAATGAAACACCTTCCCCACATACTGAAACCCCTTCCCCACACACTGAAACACCTTCCGCAGAAACTGAAACCACTTCCGCACACACTGTAAAACTTTCCCCACACACTGAAACCCCTTCCCCACACACTGAAACACCTTCCCCACACACTGAAACCCCTTCCACACACACTGTAACACCTTCCCCACACACTGAAACCCCTTCCCCACACACTGAAACACATCCCCTCACACTGAAACCCCTTCCCCACGAACTGAAACACATCCCCACACACTGAATACCCTTCCACACACAATGAAACACCTTCCCCACGCAATGAAACGCCTTCCCGACACACTGAAACCCCTTCCCCACACACTGAAACACCTTCCGCAGACACTGAAACCACTTCCGCACACACTGAAAAACTTTCCCCACACACTGAAACCCCTTCCCCACACACTGAAACCCCCTCCACACACACTGAAACACCTTCCCCACACACTGAAACCCCAGCCCCACACACTGAAACCCCTTCCGCACACAGTGAAACCCTTCCCCACACACTGAAACCCCTTCGCCAAACACTGAAACACATTCCCACACACTGAAACACCATCCCCACACACTGAAACCCCTTCCCCACACAGAGAAACACATTCCCCACACACTGAAACCCCTTCCCCACCTACTGAAACCCCTTCCCCACACACTGAAACCCCTACCGCACACACTGAAACCCCTTCCGCACACACTGAATCACCTTCCCCACACACTGAAACCCCTTCCCCACACACTGAAACCCCTTCCACACACACTGAAGAACCTTCCCCACACACTGAAACCCCTTCCCCACACACTGAAACCCCTTCCGCACACAGGAAAACACTTCCCCACACACTGAAACCCCTTCACCACACACTGAAACCCCTTCTTCACACACTGAAACACATCCCCACACACTGAAACCACTTCCCCACACACTGAAACCCTTTCGCCACACACTGAAAACCCTTCCCCAATCTCTGAAACACTTTCCCACACTTTGAAACCCCTTCCCCACTCACTGAAACCCCTTCCCCACACTCTGAAACCCTTACCCTAACTCTGAAACCCCTTCCCCACACAATGAAACTCCTTCTCCAAACACTGAAACCCCTTCCCCACACACTGAAACCCTTCCCCACACTCTGAAAGCCCTTCCCCACACTCTGAAACCCCTTCCCAACACACTGAAATACATCCCCACACTCAGAAACACCTTCCCCACAGACTGAAACCCATTCCGCACACACTGAAACGCATCCCCACACACTGAAACCCATCCCCACACACTGAAACCCAACCCCACAACCTGAAACACCTTCCCCACACACTGAACCCCTTCCCCACACACTGAAACAAATCCCCACACACTGAAACACCTTCCCCACACACTGAAACCCCTTCCCACACACTGAAAGACCTCCCCAACACACTGAAACACCTTCCCCACACACTGAAATCCCTTCACCACACACTGAAATATCTTCCTCAGAAACTGAAACACCTTCCCCACACACTGATACCCCTTCACCACCCACTGAAACCCTTCCCCACACACTGAAACATCTTCCCCACACACTGAAACCCCTTCCACACACACTGAAACACCTTCCCCACACACTGAAACATCTTCGCCACACACTGAAACCCCTTCAACACACACTGTAACACATTCCCCACACACTGAAACCCTTCCCCACACACTGAAACGCCTTCCGCACACACTGAAACCCTTCCCCACATACTGAAACCCCTTCCCCAAACACTGAAACCTCGTCCCCACACACTGTAACCGTTCCCCACACACTGAAACCCCTTCCCCACACACTGAAACCCTTCCACAAACACTGAGACCCATTCCCCACACACTGAAACAACTTCCCCACACACTGAAACCCTGCCCCACACACTGAAACCCTTCCCCACACACTGAAACCCCTACCCCACATACTGAAACCCCTTCCCCACACACTGAAACACCTTCCCCACACACTGAAACCCCTGCCACACACAGTTAAACCCTACCCCACACACTGAAACCCCCGCCCCACAAACTGAAACACCTTCCCCACACACTGAATACCCTTCCACACACAATGAAACACCTTCCCCACACAATGAAACACCTTCCCCACACACAGAATCCCCTTCCACACACACTGAACCCCCTTCTGCACACAATGAAACACCTTCCCCACACACAGAATCCCCTTCCACACAGACTGAACCCCCTTCTGCACACAATGAAACACCTTCCCCACACACTGAAACCCCTTCCCCACACACTGAAACACCTTCCGCAGAAACTGAAACCACTTCCGCACACACTGAAAAACTTTCCCCACACACTGAAACCCCTTCCCCACACACTGAAACACCTTCCCCACACACTGAAACACCTTCCACACACACTGTAACACCTTCCCCACACACTGAAACCCCTTCCCCACACACTGAAACACATCCCCACACACTGAAACCCCTTCCCCACTAACTGAAACACATCCCCACACACTGAAACGCCTTCCCGACACACTGAAAGACATCCCCACAAACTGAAACACCTTCCCCACACACTGAAACCCCTTCCCCAAACACTGAAACCCCTTCTGCACTCAGTTAAATCCTTCCCCACATACTCAAACCCGTTCCACACACACTGAATCACCTTCCACACACACTGAAACCCTTCCCCACACACTGAAAACCTTCCCCACACACTGAAACCCCCTCCACACACACTGAAACACCTTCCCCACACACTGAAACCCCAGCCCCACACACTGAAACCCCTTCCGCACAAAGTGAAACCCTTCCCCACACACTGAAACCCCTTCGCCAAACACTGAAACACATTCCCACACAGTGAAACACATTCCCCACACACTGAAACCCCTTCCCCACGTACTGAAACACCTTCCCCACACACTGAAACCCCTACCGCACACACTGAAACCCCTTCCGCACACACTGAAACACCTGCCCCACACACTGAAACCCCTTCCCCACACACTGAAACCCCTTCCACACACACTGAAGAACCTTCTCCACACACTGAAACCCTTTCCCCACACACTGAAACCCCTGCGGCACACAGTGAAACCCTTCCCCACACACTGAAACCCCTTCCCCACACACTGAAACCCCTTCTTCACACACTGAAACACATCTCCACACACTGAAACCACTTCCCCACACACTGAAACCCTTTCGCCACACACTGAAAACCCTTCCCCAATCACTGAAACACTTTCCCACACTTTGAAACCCCTTCCCCACTCACTGAAACCCCTTCCCCACACTCTGAAACCCTTACCCTATCTCTGAAACCCCTTCCCCACACAATGAAACTCCTTCTCCAAACACTGAAACCCCTTCCGCACACAATGAAACACCTTCCCCACACACTGAAACCCCTTCCCCACACACTGAAACAGCTTCCGCACCCACTGAAAACCCTTCCGCACTCACTGAAACACCATCCCCACGCACTGAAACCCATTCCCCACACACTGAAACCCCTTCCCCACACACTGAAACCCCCACCACACACACTGAAACACCTTCCCCACACACTGAAACCCCAGCCCCACACACTGAAACCCCTTCCGCACACAGTGAAACCCTTCCCCACACACTGAAACCCCTTCGCCAAACACTGAAACACATTCCCACACACTGAAACACCTTCCCCACACACTGAAACCCCTTCCCCAAACAGAGAAACACATTCCCCAGACACTGAAACCCCTTCCCCACCTACTGAAACCCCTTCCCCACACACTGAAACCCCTACCGCACACACTGAAACCCCTTCCGCACACACTGAAACACCTTCCCCACACACTGAAACCCCTTCCCCTCACACTGAAACCCCTTCCACACACACTGAAGAACCTTCCCCACACACTGAAACCCCTTCCCCACACACTGAAACCCCTTCCGCACACAGTAAAACACTTCCCCACGCACTGAAACCCCTTCCCCACACACTGAAACCCCTTCTTCACACACTGAAACACATCCCCACACACTGAAACCACTTCCCCACACACTGAAACCCTTTCGCCACACACTGAAAACCCTTCCCCAATCTCTGAAACACTTTCCCACACTTTGAAACCCCTTCCCCACTCACTGAAACCCCTTCCCCACACTCTGAAACCCTTACCCTAACTCTGAAACCCCTTCCCCACACAATGAAACTCCTTCTCCAAACACTGAAACCCCTTCCCCACACACTGAAACCCTTCCCCACACTCTGAAAGCCCTTCCCCACACTCTGAAACCCCTTCCCAACACACTGAAATACATCCCCACACTCAGAAACACCTTCCCCACAGACTGAAACCCATTCCGCACACACTGAAACCCATCCCCACACACTGAAACCCATCCCCACACACTGAAACCCAACCCCACAACCTGAAACACCTTCCCCACACACTGAAACACCTTCCCCACACACTGAAACACATCCCCACACACTGAAACACCTTCCCCACAAACTGAAACCCCTTCCCACACACTGAAAGACCTCCCCAACACACTGAAACACCTTCCCCACACACTGAAATCCCTTCACCACACACTGAAATATCTTCCCCAGAAACTGAAACACCTTCCCCACGCACTGATACCCCTTCACCACCCACTGAAACCCTTCCCCACACACTGAAACATCTTCCCCACACACTGAAACCCCTTCCACACACACTGAAACACCTTCCCCACACACTGAAACATCTTCGCCACACACTGAAACCCCTTCAACACACACTGTAACACATTCCCCACACACTGAAACCCTTCCCCACACACTGAAACGCCTTCCGCACACACTGAAATCCTTCCCCACATACTGAAACCCCTTCCCCAAACACTGAAACCCCGTCCCCACACACTGTAACCCTTCCCCACACACTGAAACCCCTTCCCCACACACTGAAACCCTTCCGCAAACACTGAGACCCATTCCCCACACACTGAAACAACTTCCCCACACACTGAAACCCTGCCCCACACACTGAAACCCTTCCCCACACACTGAAACCCCTACCCCACATACTGAAACCCCTTCCCCACACACTGAAACACCTTCCCCACACACTGAAACCCCTGCCGCACACAGTTATACCCTACCCCACACACTGAAACCCCCGCCCCACAAACTGAAACACCTTCCCCACACACTGAATACCCTTCCACACACAATTAAACACCTTCCCCACACAATGAAACACCTTCCCCACACACAGAATCCCCTTCCACACACACTGAACCCCCTTCTGCACACAATGAAACACCTTCCCCACACACAGAATCCCCTTCCACACAGACTGAACCCCCTTCTGCACACAATGAAACACCTTCCCCACACACTGAAACACCTTCCGCAGAAACTGAAACCACTTCCGCACACACTGAAAAACTTTCCCCACACACTGAAACCCCTTCCCCACACACTGAAACACCTTCCCCACACACTGAAGCACCTTCCACACACACTGTAACACCTTCCCCACACACTGAAACCCCTTCCCCACATACTGAAACACATCCCCACACACTGAAACCCCTTCCCCAACAACTGAAACACATCCCCACACACTGAAACGCCTTCCCGACACACTGAAAGACATCCCCACACACTGAAACACCTTCCCCACACACTGAAACCCCTTCCCCAAACACTTAAACCCCTTCTGCACTCAGTTAAATCCTTCCCCACATACTCAAACCCGTTCCACACACACTGAATCACCTTCCACACACACTGAAACCCTTCCCCACACACTGAAAACCTTCCCCACACACTGAAACCCCCTCCACACACACTGAAACACCTTCCCCACACACTGAAACCCCAGCCCCACACACTGAAAACCCTTCCGCACAAAGTGAAACCCTTCCCCACACACTGAAACCCCTTCGCCAAACACTGAAACACATTCCCACACAATGAAACACATTCCCCACACACTGAAACCCCTACCCCACATACTGAAACACCTTCCCCACACACTGAAACCCCTACCGCACACACTGAAACCCCTTCCGCACACACTGAAACACCTGCCCCACACACTGAAACCCCTTCCCCACACACTGAAACCCCTTCCACACACACTGAAGAACCTTCTCCACACACTGAAACCCCTTCCCCACACACTGAAACCCCTTCGGCACACAGTGAAACCCTTCCCCACAAACTGAAACCCCTTCCCCACACACTGAAACCCCTTCTTCACACACTGAAACACATCCCCACACACTGAAACCACTTCCCCACACACTGAAACCCTTTCGCCACACACTGAAAACCCTTCCCCAATCACTGAAACACTTTCCCACACTTTGAAACCCCTTCCCCACTCACTGAAACCCCTTCCCCACACTCTGAAACCCTTACCCTATCTCTGAAACCCCTTCCCCACACAATGAAACTCCTTCTCCAAACACTGAAACCCCTTCTGCACACAATGAAACACCTTCCCCACACACTGAAACCCCTTCCCCACACACTGAAACACCTTCCGCACCCACTGAAACCCCTTCCGCACTCACTGAAACACCATCCCCACTCACTGAAACCCCTTCCCCACTCACTGAAACCCCTTCCCCACACACTGAAACCCCCTTCACACACACTGAAACACCTTCCCCACACACTGAAACCCCAGCCCCAAACACTGAAACCCCTTCCGCACACAGTGAAACCCTTCCCAACACACTGAAACCCCTTCGCCAAACACTGAAACACATTCCCACACACTGAAACACCTTCCCCACACACTGAAACCCCTTCCCCACACAGAGAAACACATTCCCCACACACTGAAACCCCTTCCCCACATACTGAAACCCCTTCCCCACACACTGAAACCCCTACCACACACACTGAAACCCCTTCCGCACACACTGAAACACCTTCCCCACACACTGAAACCCCTTCCCCACACACTGAAACCCCTTCCACACACACTGAAGAACCTTCCCCACACACTGAAACCCCTTCCCCACACACTGAAACCCCTTCCGCACACAGTAAAACACTTCCCCACACACTGAAACCCCTTCCCCACACACTGAAACCCCTTCTTCACACACTGAAACACATCCCCACACACTGAAACCACTTCCCCACAAACTGAAACCCTTTCGGCACACACTGAAAACCCTTCCGCAATCTCTGAAACACTTTCCCACACTTTGAAACCCCTTCCCCACTCACTGAAACCCCTTCCCCACACTCTGAAACCCTTACCCTAACTCTGAAACCCCTTCCCCACACAATGAAACTCCTTCTCCAAACACTGAAACCCCTTCCCCACACACTGAAACCCTTCCCCACACTCTGAAAGCCCTTCCCCACACTCTGAAACCCCTTCCCAACACACTGAAATACATCCCCACACTCAGAAACACCTTCCCCACACACTGAAACCCATTCCGCACACACTGAAACCCATCCCCACACACTGAAACCCATCCCCACACACTGAAACCCAACCCCACAACCTGAAACACCTTCCCCACACACTGAACCCCTTCCCCACACACTGAAACACATCCCCACACACTGAAACACCTTCCCCACACACTGAAACCCCTTCCCACACACTGAAACCCCCGCCCCACAAACCGAAACACCTTCCCCACACACTGAATACCCTTCCACACACAATGAAACACCTTCCCCACACAATGAAACACCTTCCCCTCACACAGAATCCCCTTCCATACACACTGAACCCCCTTCTGCACACAATGAAACACCTTCCCCACACACAGAATCCCCTTCCACACAGACTGAACCCCCTTCTGCACACAATGAAACACCTTCCCCACACACTGAAACCCCTTCCCCACACACTGAAACACCTTCCGCAGAAACTGAAACCACTTCCGCACACAGTGAAAAACTTTCCCCACACACTGAAACCCCTTCCCCACACACTGAAACACCTTCCCCACACACTGAAACACCTTCCACACACACTGTAACACCTTCCCCACACACTGAAACCCCTTCCCCACACACTGAAACACATCCCCACACACTGAAACCCCTTCCCCACTAACTGAAACACATCCCCACACACTGAAACGCCTGCCCGACACACTGAAAGACATCCCCACACACTGAAACACCTTACCCACACACTGAAACCCCTTCCCCAAACACTGAAACCCCTTCTGCACTCAGTTAAATCCTTCCCCACATACTCAAACCCCTTCCACACACACTGAATCACCTTCCACACACACTGAAACCCTTCCCCACACACTGAAAACCTTCCCCACACACTGAAACCCCCTCCACACACACTGAATCACCTTCCCCACACACTGAAACCCCTGCCCCACACACTGAAACCCCTTCCGCACAAAGTGAAACCCTTCCCCACACACTGAAACCCCTTCGCCAAACACTGAAACACATTCCCACACAGTGAAACACATTCCCCACACACTGAAACCCCTTCCCCACATACTGAAACACCTTCCCCACACACTGAAACCCCTACCGCACACACTGAAACCCCTTCCGCACACACTGAAACACCTGCCCCACACACTGAAACCCCTTCCCCACACACTGAAACCCCTTCCACACACACTGAAGAACCTTCTCCACACACTGAAACCCCTTCCCCACACACTGAAACCCCTTCGGCACACAGTGAAACCCTTCCCCACACACTGAAACCCCTTCCCCACACACTGAAACCCCTTCTTCACACACTGAAACACATCCCCACACACTGAAACCACTTCCCCACACACTGAAACCCTTTCACCACACACTGAAAACCCTTCCCCAATCACTGAAACACTTTCCCACACTTTGAAACCCCTTCCCCACTCACTGAAACCCCTTCCCCACACTCTGAAACCCTTACCCTATCTCTGAAACCCCTTCCCCACACAATGAAACTCCTTCTCCAAACACTGAAACCCATTCCCCACACACTGAAACCCTTCCCCACACTCTGAAAGCCCTTCCCCACACACTGAAACCCATTCCGCACACACTGAAACCCATCCCCACACACTGAAACCCATTCCCCACACACTGAAACCCAACCCCACACCCTGAAACACCTTCCCCATACACTGAAACACTTTCCCCACACACTGAAACCCCTTCCCACACACTGAAAGACCTCCCCAACACACTGAAACATCTTCCCCACACACTGAAATCCCTTCCCCACACACTGAAATATCTTCCCCAGAAACTGAAACACCTTCCCCACACACTGATACCCCTTCACCACCCAGTGAAACCCTTCCCCACACACTGAAACATCTTCCCCACACACTGAAACCCCTTCCACACACATTGAAACACCTTCCCCACACACTGAAACCCTTCCCCACACACTGAAACGCCTTCCGCACACACTGAAACCCTTCCCCACATACTGAAACCCCTTCCCCAAACACTGAAACCCCGTCCCCACACACTGTAACCCTTCCCCACGCACTGAAACCACTTCCCCACACACTGAAACCCTTCCCCAAACACTGAGACCCCTTCCCCACACACTGAAACAACTTCCCCACACACTGCAACCCTGCCCCACACACTGAAACCCTTCCCCACACACTGAAACCCCTACCCCACATACTGAAACCCCTTCCCCACACACTGAAACACCTTCCCCACACACTGAAACCCCTGCCGCACACAGTTAAACCCTACCCCACACACTGAAACCCCCGCCCCACACACTGAAACACCTTCCCCACACACTGAATACCCTTCCACACACAATTAAACACCTTCCCCACACAATGAAACACCTTCCCCACACACAGAATCCCCTTCCACACACACTGAACCCCCTTCTGCACACAATGAAACACCTTCCCCACACACAGAATCCCCTTCCACACACACTGAACCCCCTTCTGCACACAATGAAACACCTTCCCCACACACTGAAACCCCTTCCCCACACACTGAAACACCTTCCGCAGAAACTGAAACCACTTCCGTACACACTGAAAAACTTTCCCCACACACTGAAACCCTTTCCCCACAAACTGAAACACCTTCCCCACACACTGAAACCCCTTCCACACAAACCGTAACACCTTCCCCACACACTGAAACCCCTTCCCCACACACTGAAACACATCCACACACTGAAACCCCTTCCCCACTAACTGAAACACATCCCCACACACTGAAACGCCTTCCCGACACACTGAAAGACATCCCCACACACTGAAACCCCTTCCCCAAACACTGAAACCCCTTCTGCACTCAGTTAAATCCTTCCCCACATACTCAAACCCCGTCCACACACACTGAATCGCCTTCCACACGCACTGAAACCCTTCCCCACACACTGAAAACATTCCCCACACACTGAAACCCATTCCACACACACTGAAACACCTTCCCCGCACACTGAAACCCCAGCCCCACACACTGAAACCCCTTCCGCACACAGTGAAACCCTTCCCCACACACTGAAACCCCTTCGCCAAACACTGAAACACATTCCCACACAGTGAAACACATTCCCCACACACTGAAACCCCTTTCCCACATACTGAAACCCCTTCCCCACACACTGAAACCCCTACCGCACACACTGAATCCCCTTCCGCACACACTGAAACACCTTCCCCACACACTGAAACCCCTTCCACACACACTGAAACCCCTTCCACACACACTGAAGAACCTTCTCCACACACTGAAACCCCTTCCCCACACACTGAAACCCCTTCGGCTCACAGTGAAACCCTTCCCCACACACTGAAACACCTTCACCACTCACTGAAACCCCTTCTTCACACACTGAAACACATCCCCACACACTGAAACCACATCCCCACACACTGAAACCCTTTCGCCACACACTGAAAACCCTTCCCCAATCACTGAAACACTTTCCCACACTTTGAAACCCCTTCCCCACTCACTGAAACCCCTTCCCCACACTCTGAAACCCTTACCCTAACTCTGAAACCCCTTCCCCACACAATGAAACTCCTTCTCCAAACACTGAAACCCCTTCCCCACACACTGAAACCCTTCCCCACACTCTGAAAGCCCTTCCCCACACTCTGAAACCCCTTCCCAACACACTGAAATACATCCCCACACTCAGAAACACCTTCCCCACACACTGAAACCCATTCCGCACACACTGAAGCCCATCCCCACACACTGAAACCCATCCCCACACACTGAAACCCAACCCCACACCCTGAAACACATCCCCACACACTGAAACACCTTCCCCACACACTGAAACCCCTTCCCACACACTGAAAGACCTCCCCAACACACTGAAACACCTTCCCCACACACTGAAATCCCTTCCCCACACACTGAAATATCTTCCCCAGAAACTGAAACACCTTCCCCACACACTGATACCCCTTCACCACCCAGTGAAACCCTTCCCCACACACTGAAGCATCTTCCCCACACACTGAAACCCCTTCCACACACACTGAAACACCTTCCCCACACACTGAAACATCTTCGCCACACACTGAAACCCCTTCCACACACACTGTAACACATTCCCCACACACTGAAACCCTTCCCCACACACTGAAACGCCTTCCGCATACACTGAAACCCTTCCCCACATACTGAAACCCCTTCCCCAAACACTGAAACCCCGTCCCCACACACTGTAACCCTTCCCCACACACTGAAACCCCTTCCCCACACACTGAAACCCTTCCCCAAACACTGAGACCCCTTCCCCACACACTGAAACAACTTCCACACACACTGAAACACCTTCCCCACACACTGAATACCCTTCCACATGACAATGAAACATCTTCCCCACACAATGAAACACCTTCCCCACACACAGAATCCCCTTCCACACACACTGAACCCCCTTCTGCACACAATGAAACACCTTCCCCACACACATAATCCCCTTCCACACACACTGAACCCCCTTCTGCACACAATGAAACACCTTCCCCACACACTGAAACCCCTTCCCCACAAACTGAAACACCTTCCGCAGAAACTGAAACCACTTCCGCACACACTGAAAAACTTTCCCCACACACTGAAACCCCTTCCCCACACACTGAAACACCTTCCCCACACACTGAAACCCCTTCCACACACACTGTAACACCTTCCCCACACACTGAAACCCCTTCCCCACACACTGAAACACATCCCCACACACTGAAACCCCTTCCCCACTAACTGAAACACATCCCCACACACTGAAACGCATTCCCGACACACTGAAAGACATCCGCACACACTGAACCACCTTCCCCACACACTGAAACCCCTTCCCCAAACACTGAAACCCCTTCCGCACTCAGTTAAATCCTTCTCCACATACTCAAACCCCTTCCACACACACTGAATCACCTTCCACACACACTGAAACCCTTCCCCACACACTGAAAACCTTCCCCACACACTGAAACCCCTTCCGCACACACTGAAACACCTTCCCCACACACTGAAACCCCATCCGCAAACACTGCAACACATTCCCCACACACTGAAACCCTTCCCCACACACTGAAACCCCTTCCGCAACACTGAAACTCTTCCCCACATACTGAAACCCCTTCCCCACACACTGAAACCCCGTCCCCAAACACTGTAACCCTTCCCCACACACTGAAACCCCTTCCCCACACACTCAAACCCGTCCCCACACACTGAGAACCCTTCCCCACACACTGAAACACCTTCCGCACACACTGAAAGACTGCCCCACACACTGAAACCCTATCCCACACACTGAAAACCCTACCCCACTCACTGAAACCCCTTCCCCACACACTGAATACCATTCCACACACAATGAAACACCTTCCCCACACAATGAAACACCTTCCCCACACACAGAATCCCCTTCCCCACACACTGAAACCCCTTCCGCACACAATGAAACATCTTCCCCACACACTGAAACCCCTTCCCCACACACTGAAACCTCCTCCACACACACTGAAACACCTTCCCCACACACTGAAACCCCATCCCCACACACTGAAACGCCTTCCGCACACAGTGAAACCATTCCCCACACACTGAAACCCCTTCCCCAAACACTGAACCACATTCCCACACACTGAAACACCTTCCCCACACACTGAAACCCCTTCCCCACACACTGAAACACATTCCCTACACACTGCAACCCCTTCCCCACATACTGAAACCCATTCTCCACACACTGAAACCCCTACCGCACACACTGAAACCCCTTCCCCACACACTGAAACCCCTTCCGCACACAGTGAAACCCTTCCCCACACACTGAAATCCCTTCCCCACACACTGAAACCCCTTCTTCACACGCTGAAACAGATCCCCGCACACTGAAACCACTTCCCCACACACTGAAACCCTTTCCACACACAATGAAAACCCTTCCCCAAACACTGAAACACTTTCCCGCACTGTGAAACCCCTTCCCCACTCACTGATACCCCTTCCCCACACACTGAAACACCTTCCCCACACACAGAATCCCCTTCCCCACACACTGAAACCCCTTCCGCACACAATGAAACATCTTCCCCACACACTGAAACCCCTTCCCGACACACTGAAACCCCTTCCCCACACAATAAAACTCCTTCTCCAGACACTGAAATCCCTTCCCCACACACTGAAACCCTTCCCCACTCTCTGAAACCCCTTCCCCACTCAATGAAACACCTTCCCAACACACTGAAATACATCCCCACACGCAGAAACACCTTCCCCACACACTGAAACCCATTCCGCACACACTGAAACCCATCCCCACACACTGAAACCCATCCCCACACACTGAAGCCCAACCCCACACCCTGAAACACCTTCCCCACACACTGAACCCCTTCCCCACACACTGAAACACATCCCCAAACACTGACACACCTTCCCCACACACTGATACCCCTTCACCACCCAGTGAAACCCTTCCCCACACACTGAAACATCTTCCCCACACACTGAAACCCCTTCCACACATACTTAAACACCTTCCCCACACACTGAAACACATTCCCCACACACTGATCCCCTTCCACACACACTGTAACACTTTCCCCACACACTGAAACCCTTCCCCACACACTGAAACGCCTTCCGCACACACTGAAACCCTTCCCCACATACTGAAACCCCTTCCCCAAACACTGAAACCCCGTCCCCACACACTGTAACCCTTCCCCACACACTGAAACCCCTTCCCCACACACTGAAACCCTTCCCCAAACACTGAGACCCCTTCCCCACACACTGAAACAACTTCCACGCAAACTGAAACCCTGCCCCACACACTGAAACCCTTCCCCACACACTGAAACCCCTACCCCACATACTGAAACCCCTTCCCCACACACTGAAAGACCTTCCCCACAGACTGAAACCCCTGCCGCACACAGTTAAACCCTACCCAACACACTGAAACCCCCTCCACACACAATGAAACACCTTCCCCACACAATGAAACACCTTCCCCACACACATAATCCCCTTCCCCACACACTGAAACCCCTTCTGCACACAATGAAACACCTTCCCCACACACTGAAACCCCTTCCCCACACACTGAAACACCTTCCGCAGAAACTGAAACCACTTCCGCACACACTGAAAAACCTTCCCCACACACTGAAACCCCTTCCCCACACACGGAAACACCTTCCCCACACACTGAAACCCCTTCCGCACACACTGAAACACATCCCCACACACTGAAACGCCTTTCCCACACACTGAAAGACATCCCCACACACTGAAACACCTTCCCCACACAATGAAACCCCTTCCCCAAACTCTGAAACCCCTTCCGCACTCAGTGAAATCCTTCCCCACATACTCAAGCCCCTTCCACACACACTGAAACACCTTCCACACACACTGAAACCCTTCCCCACACACTGAAACCCCTTCGGCACACACAGAAACACATTCCCCACACACTGAAACCCCATCCACAAACAGTGCAACACATTCCCCACACAATGAAACCCTTCCCCACACACGGAAACCCCTTCCCCAAACACTGTAACCCTTCCCCACACACTGAACCCCTTCCCCACACACTGAAACCCTTCCACACACAGAGACCCCTTCCCCACACACTGAAACACCTTCCCCACACACTTAACCCCTTCCCCACACACTGAAACACATCCCCACACACTGAAACACCTTCCCCACACACTGAAAGACCTCCCCAACACACTGAAACACCTTCCCCACACAATGAAATCCCTTCACCACACACTGAAATATCTTCCCCAGAAACTGAAACACCTTCCCCACACACTGATACCCCTTTACCACCCACTGAAACCCTTCCCCACACACTGAAACATCTTCCCCACACACTGAAACCCCTTCCACACACACTGAAACACCTTCCCCACACACTGAAACATCTTCGCCACACACTGAAACCCCTTCAACACACACTGTAACACATTCCCCACACACTGAAACCCTTCCCCACACACACTGAAACGCCTTCTGCACACACTGAAACCCTTCCCCACATACTGAAACCCCTTCCCCAAACACTGAAACCCCTTCCCCACACACTGAAACCCTTCCGCAAACACTGAGACCCCTTCCCCACACACTGAAACAACTTCCCCACACACTGAAACCCTGCCCCACACACTGAAACCCTTCCCCACACACGGAAACCCCTTCCCCACACACTGAAACACCATCCCCACACACTGAAACCCCTGCCGCACACAGTTAAACCCTACCCCACACACTGAAACCCCGTCCCCACACACTGTAACCCTTCCCCACACACTGAAACCCCTTCCCCACACACTGAAACCCTTCCGCAAACACTGAGACCCCTTCCCCACACACTGAAACAACTTCCCCACACACTGAAACCCTGCCCCACACACTGAAACCCTTCCCCACATACTGAACCCCCTTCCCCACACACTGAAACACCTTCCCACACACTGAAACCCCTGCCGCACACAGTTAAACCCTACCCCACACACTGAAACCCCCGCCCCACACACTGAAACACCTTCCCCACACACTGAATCCCCTTCCACACACAATGAAACACCTTCCCTACACAATGAAACACCTTCCCCACACACAGAATCCCCTTCCACACACACTGAACCCCCTTCTGCACCCAAATGAAACACCTTCCCCACACACAGAATCCCCTTCCACAGAGACTGAACCCCCTTCTGCACACAATGAAACACCTTCCCCACACTCTGAAACCCCTTCCCCACACACTGAAACACCTTCCGCAGAAACAGAAACCACTTCCGCACACACTGAAAAACTTTCCCCACACACTGAAACCCCTTCCCCACACACTGAAACACCTTTCCCACACACTGAAACCCCTTCCACACACACTGTAACACCTTCCCCACACACTGAAACCCCTTCCCCACACACTGAAACACATCCCCAGACACTGAAACCCCTTCCCCACTAACTGAAACACATCCCCACACACTGAAACGCCTTCCCGACACACTGAAAGTCATCCCCACACATTGAAACACCTTCCCCACACATTGAAACCCCTTCCCCAAACACTGAAACCCCTTCTGCACTCAGTTAAATCCTTCCCCACATACTCAAACCCCTTCCACACACACTGAATCACCTTCCACACACACTGAAACCCTTCCCCACACACTGAAAACCTTCCCCACACACTGAAACCCCCTCCACACACACTGAAACACCTTCCCCACACACTGAAACCCCAGTCCCACACACTGAAACCCCTTCTGCACACAGTGAAACCCTTTCCCACAAACTGAAACCCCTTCGCCAAACACTGAAACACATTCCCACACAGTGAAACACATTCCCCACACACTGAAACCCCTTCCCCACATACTGAAACACCTTCCCCACACACTGAAAGCCCTACCGCACACACTGAAACCACGTCCGCACAAACTGAAACACCTGCCCCACACACTTAAGCCCCTTCCCCACACACTGAAACCCCTTCCACACACACTGAAGAACCTTCTCCACACACTGAAACTCCTTCCCCACACACTGAAACCCCTTCGGCACACAGTGAAACCCTTCCCCACACACTGAAACCCCTTCCCCACACACTGAAACCCCTTCTTCACACACTGAAACACATCCCCACACACTGAAACCACTTCCCCACACACTGAAACCCTTTCGCCACACACTGAAAACCCTTCCCCAATCACTGAAACACTTTCCCACACTTTGAAACCCCTTCCCCACTCACTGAAACCCCTTCCCCACACTCTGAAACCCTTACCCTATCTCTGAAACCCCTTCCCCACACAATGAAACTCCTTCTCCAAACACTGAAACCCCTTCCCCACACACTGAAACCCTTCCCCACACTCTGAAAGCCCTTCCCCACACTCTGAAACCCCTTCCCAACACACTGAAATACATCCCCACACTCAGAAACACCTTCCCCACACACTGAAACCCATTCCGCACACACTGAAACCCATCCCCACACACTGAAACCCATCCCCACACACTGAAACCCAACCCCACACCCTGAAACACATCCCCACACACTGAAACACCTTCCACATACACTGAAACCCCTTCCCACACACTGAAAGACCTCCCCAACACACTGAAACATCTTCCCCACACACTGAAATCCCTTCCCCACACACTGAAATATCTTCCCCAGAAACTGAAACACCTTCCCCACACACTGATACCCCTTCACCACCCAGTGAAACCCTTCCCCACACACTGAAACATCTTCCCCACACACTGAAACCCCTTCCACACACACTGAAACACCTTCCCATCACACTGAAACATCTTCGCCACACACTGAAACCCCTTCCACACACACTGTAACACATTCCCCACACACTGAAACCCTTCCCCACACACTGAAACGCCTTCCGCACACACTGAAACCCTTCCCCACATACTGAAACCCCTTCCCCAAACACTGAAACCCCGTCCCCACACACTGTAACCCTTCCCCACACACTGAAACCCCTTCCCCACACACTGAAGCCCTTCCCCAAACACTGAGACCCCTTCCCCACACACTGAAACAACTTCCCCACACACTGAAACCCTGCCCCACACACTGAAACCATTCCCCACACACTGAAACCCCTACCCCACATACTGAAACCCCTTCCCCACACACTGAAACACCTTCCCCACACACTGAAACCCCTGCCGCACAGAGTTAAACCCTACCCCACACACTGAAACCCCCGCCCCACACACTGAAACACCTTCCCCACACACTGAATACCCTTCCACACACAATGAAACACCTTCCCCACACAATGAAACACCTTCCCCACACACAGAATCCCCTTCCACACACACTGAACCCCCTTCTGCACACAATGAAACACCTTCCCCACACACAGAATCCCCTTCCACACACACTGAACCCCCTTCTGCACACAATGAAACACCTTCCCCACACACTGAAACCCCTTCCCCACACACTGAAACACCTTCCGCAGAAATTGAAACCACTTCCGCACACAGTGAAAAACTTTCCCCACACACTGAAACACCTTCCCCACACACTGAAACACCTTCCTCACACACTGAAACCCTTCCACACACACCGTAACACCTTACCCACACACTGAAATCCCTTCCCCACACACTGAAACACATCCACACACTGAAACCCCTTCCCCACTAACTGAAACACATCCCCACACACTGAAACGCCTTCCCGACACACTGAAAGACATCCCCACACACTGAAACCCCTTCCCCAAACACTGAAACCCCTTCTGCACTCAGTTAAATCATTCCCCACATACTCAAACCCCGTCCACACACACTGAATCACCTTCCACACGCACTGAAACCCTTCCCCACACACTGAAAACCTTCCCCACACACTGAAACCCCTTCCACACACACTGAAACACCTTCCCCACACACTGAAACCCCAGCCCCACACACTGAAACCCCTTCCGCACACAGTGAAACCCTTCCCCACACACTGAAACCCCTTCGCCAAACACTGAAACACATTCCCACACAGTGAAACACATTCCCCACACACTGAAACCCCTTCCCCACATACTGAAACCCCTTCCCCACACACTGAAACCCCTACCGCACACACTGAAACCACTTCCGCACACACTGAAACACCTTCCCCACACACTGAAACCCCTTCCCCACACACTGAAACCCCTTCCACACACACTGAAGAACCTTCTCCACACACTGAAACCCCTTCCCCACACACTGAAACCCCTTCGGCACACAGTGAAACCCTTCCCCACACACTGAAACCCCTTCCCCACACACTGAAACCCCTTCTTCACACACTGAAACACATCCCCACACACTGAAACCACTTCCCCACACACTGAAACCCTTTCGCCACACACTGAAAACCCTTCCCCAATCACTGAAACACTTTCCCACACTTTGAAACCCCTTCCCCACTCACTGAAACCCCTTCCCTACACTCTGAAACCCTTACCCTAACTCTGAAACCCCTTCCCCACACAATGAAACTCCTACTCCAAACACTGAAACCCCTTCCCCACACACTGAAACCCTTCCCCACACTCAGAAAGCCCTTCCCCAAACTCTGAAACCCCTTCCTAACACACTGAAATACATCCCCACACTCAGCAACACCTTCCCCACACACTGAAACCCATTCCGCACACACTGAAACCCATCCCCACACACTGAAACCCAAGCCCACACCCTGAAACACATCCCCACACACTGAAACATATTCCCCACACACTGAAACCCCTTCCCACACACTGAAGACCTCCCCAACACACTGAAACACCTTCCCCACACACTGAAATCCCTTCCCCACACACTGAAATATCTTCCCCAGAAACTGAAACACCTTCCCCACACACTGATACCCCTTCACCACCCAGTGAAACCCTTCCCCACACACTGAAACATCTTCCCCACACACAGAAACCCCTTCCACACACACTGAAACACCTTCCCCACACACTGAAACATCTTCGCCACACACTGAAACCCCTTCCACACACACTGTAACACATTCCCCACACACTGAAACCCTTCCCCACACACTGAAACGCCTTCCGCATGCACTGAAACCCTTCCCCACATACTGAAACCCCTTCCCCAAACACTGAAACCCCGTCCCCACACACTGTAACCCTTCCCCACACACTGAAACCCCTTCCCCACACACTGAAACCCTTCCCCAAACACTGAGACCCCTTCCCCACACACTGAAACACCTTCCCCACATACTGAAACCCCTTCCCCAAACACTGAAACCCCGTCCCCACACACTGTAACCCTTCCCCACACACTGAAACCCTTCCCCACACACTGAAACCCCTACCCCACATACTGAAACCCCTTCCCCACACACTGAAACACCTTCCCCACACACTGAAACCCCTGCCGCACACAGTTAAACCCTACCCCACACACTGAAACCCCCGCCCCACACACTGAAACACCTTCCCCTCACACTGAATACCCTTCCACACACAATGAAACATCTTCCCCACACAATGAAACACCTTCCCCACACACAGAATCCCCTTCCACACACACTGAACCCCATTCTGCACACAATGAAACACCTTCCCCACACACAGAATCCCCTTCCACACACACTGAACCCCCTTCTGCACACAATGAAACACCTTCCCCACACACTGAAACCCCTTCCCCACACACTGAAACACCTTCCGCAGAAACTGAAACCACTTCCGCACACACTGAAAAACTTTCCCCACACACTGAAACCCCTTCCCCACACACTGAAACACCTTCCCCACACACTGAAACCCCTTCCACACACACTGTAACACCTTCCCCACACACTGAAACCCCTTCCCCACACACTGAAACACATCCCCACACACTGAAACCCCTTCCCCACTAACTGAAACACATCCCCACACACTGAAACGCCTTCCCAACACACTGAAAGACATCCGCACACACTGAAACACCTTCCCCACACACTGAAACGCCTTCCCCAAACACTGAAACCCCTTCCGCACTCAGTTAAATCCTACCCCACATACTCAAACCCCTTCCACACACACTGAGTCACCTTCCACACACACTGAAACCCTTCCCCACACACTGAAAACCTTCCCCACACACTGAAACCCCTTCCGCACACACTGAAACACCTTCCCCACACACTGAAACCCCATCCGCAAACACTGCAACACATTCCCCACACACTGAAACCCTTCCCCACACACTGAAACCCCTTCCGCAACACTGAAACTCTTCACCACATACTGAAACCCCTTCCCCACACACTGAAACCCCGTCCCCAAACACTGTAACCCTTCCTCACACACTGAAACCCCTTCCCCACACACTGAAACCCTTCCCCACACACTGAGAACCCTTCCCCACACACTGAAACACCTTCCGCACACACTGAAAGACTGCCCCACACACTGAAACCCTATCCCACACACTGAAAACCCTACCCCACACACTGAAACCCCTTCCCCACACACTGAATACCATTCCACACACAATGCAACACCTTCCCCACACAATGAAACACCTTCCCCACACACAGAATCCCCTTCCCCACACACTGAAACCCCTTCCGCACACAATGAAACATCTTCCCCACACACTGAAACCCCTTCCCCACACACTGAAACCTCCTCCACACACACTGAAACACCTTCCCCACACACTGAAACCCCATCCCCACACACTGAAACCCCTTCCGCACACAGTGAAACCCTTCCCCAAACACTGAACCACATTCCCACACACTGAAACACCTTCCCCACACACTGAAACCCCTTCCCCACACACTGAAACACATTCCCCACACACTGCAACCCCTTCCCCACATACTGAAACCCCTTCCCCACACACTGAAACCCCTACCGCACACACTGAAACCCCTTCCCCACACACTGAAAGCCCTTCCGCACACAGTGAAACCCTTCCCCACACACTGAAATCCCTTCCCCACACACTGAAACCCCTTCTTCACACGCTGAAACACATCCCCGCACACTGAAACCACTTCCCCACAGACTGAAACCCTTTCCACACACAATGAAAACCCTTCCCCAAACACTGAAACACTTTCCCGCACTGTGAAACCCCTTCCCCACTCACTGATACCCCTTCCCCACACACTGAAACACCTTCCCCACACACAGAATCCCCTTCCCCACACACTGAAACCCCTTCCGCACACAATGAAACATCTTCCCCACACACTGAAACCCCTTCCCCACACACTGAAACCCCTTCCCCACACAATGAAACTCCTTCTCCAAACACTGAAACCCCTTCCCCACACACTGAAACCCTTCCCCACACTGTGAAAGCCCTTCCCCACTCAATGAAACCCCTTCCCAACACACTGAAATACATCCCCACACGCAGAAACACCTTCCCACACACTGAAACCCATTCCGCACACACTGAAACCCATCCCCACACACTGAAACCCATCCCCACACACTGAAGCCCAACCCCACACCCTGAAACACTTTCCCCACACACTGAACCCCTTCCCCACACACTGAAACACATCCCCAAACACTGACACACCTTTCCCACACGCTGAAACCCCTTCCCACACACTGAAAGACCTCCCCAACACACTGAAACACCTTCCCCACACACTGAAATCCCTTCCCCACACACTGAAATACCTTCCCCAGAAACTGAAACACCTTCCCCACACACTGATACCCCTTCACCACCCAGTGAAACCCTTCCCCACACACTGAAACATCTTCCCCACACACTGAAACCCCTTCCACACACACTTAAACACCTTCCCCACACACTGAAACACATTCCCCACAAACTGATCCCCTTCCACACACACTGTAACACATTCCCCACACACTGAAACCCTTCCCCACACTCTGAAACGCCTTCCGCACACACTGAAACCCTTCCCCGCATACTGAAACCCCTTCCCCAAACACTGAAACCCCGTCCCCACACACTGTAACCCTTCCCCACACACTGAAACCCCTTCCCCACACACTGAAACCCTTCCCCAAACACTGAGACCCCTTCCCCACACACTGAAACACCTTCCCCACACACTGAATACCCTTCCACACACAATGAAACACCTTCCCCACACAATGAAACACCTTCCCCACACACAGAATCCCCTTCCCCACACACTGAAACCCCTTCTGTACACAATGAAACACCTTCCCCACACACTGAAACCCTTTCCCCACACACTGAAACACCTTCCGCAGAAACTGAAACCACTTCCTCACACACTGAAAAACCTTCCCCACACACTGAAACCCCTTCCCCACACACGGAAACACCTTCCCCACACACTGAAACCCCTTCCACACACACTGTAACACCTTCCCCACACACTGAAACCCCTTCCCCACACACTGAAACACATCCCCACACACTGAAACCCCTTCCCCACACACTGAAACACATCCCCACACACTGAAACGCCTTTCCCACACACTGAAAGACATCCCCACACACAGAAACACCTTCCCCACACAATGAAACCCCTTCCCCAAACACTGAAACCCCTTCCGCACTCAGTGAAATCCTTCCCCACATACTCAAGCCCCTTCCACACACACTGAAACACCTTCCACACACACTGAAACCCTTCCCCACACACTGAAACCCTTCCCCACACACTGAAACCCCTTCGGCACACACTGAAACACATTCCCCACACAGTGAAACACCTTCCGCACACAGTTAAACCCTATCCCACACACTGAAACCCCCTCCCCACACACTGAAACCCCTTCCCCACACACTGAATACCCTTCCACACACAATGAGACACCTTCCCCACACAATGAAACACCTTCCCCACACACAGAATCCCCTTCCCCACACACTGAAACCCCTTCCGCACACAATGAAACACCTTCCCCACACACTGAAACCCCTTCCCAAAACACTGAAACACCTTCCGCAGAAACTGAAACCCATTCCGCACACACTGAAATACCTTCCCCTAACACTGAAACGCCTTCCCCACACACTGAAACGCCTTCCCCACGGACTGAAACCCCTTCCACACACACTGAAACACCATCCCCACACACTGAAACCCGTTCCGCACACAGTGAAACCCTTCCCCACACACTGAAACCCCTTTCTCACACACTGAAACCCCTTCTTCACACACTGAAACACATCCCCGCATACTGAAACCACTTCCCCACACACTGAAACCCTTTCCCCACACACTGAAAACCCTTCCCGAAACACTGAAACACTTGCCCACACTGTGAAACCCCTTCCCCACTCACTGAAACCCCTTCCCCACACACTGAAACCCTTACCCTCACTCTGAAACCCCTTCCCCACACAATGAAACTCCTTCTCCAAACACTGAAACCCCTTCCCCACACACTGAAACCCTTCCCCACACTCTGAATACCCTTCCCCACTCACTGAAACCCCTTCCCAACACACTGAAATACATCCCCACACTCAGAAACACCTTCCCCACACACTGAAACACATTCCGCACACACTGAAATCCATCCCCACACCCTGAAACACCTTCCCCACACACTGAACCCCTTCCCCACACACTGAAACACATCCCCACACACTGAACCACCTTCCCCACACACTGAAATCCCTTCACACACACTGAAAGACCTCCCCAACACACTGAAACACCTTCCCCACACACTGAAATCCCTTCCCCACACACAGAAATACATTTTCCAGCAACTGAAACACCTTCCCCACATACTGAAACCCCTTCCCCAAACACTGAAGCCCCTTCCCCACACACTGTAACCCCTTCCCCACACACTGAAACCCCTTCCCCACACACTGAAACCCTTCCCCAAACACTGAGACCACTTCCCCACACACTGAAACAACCTCCCCACAAACTGAAACCCTGCCCCACACACTGAAACCCTTCCCCACAAACTGAAACCCCTACCCCACATACAGAAACCCCTTCCCCACACACTGAAACACCTTCCTCACACACTGAAACCCCTGCCGCACACAGTTAAACGCTACCCAACACACTGAAACACCCTCCCCACACACTGAAACCCATTCCGCACACACTGAAACCCATCCCCACACACTGAAACCCATCCCCACACACTGAAACCCCTTCCCTCACACTGAAAGACCTCCCCAATACACTGAAACACCTTCCCCACACACTGAAATCCCTTCCCCACACACTGAAATATCTTCCCCAGAAACTGAAACACCATCCCCACACACTGATACCCCTTCACCACCCAGTGAAACCCTTCCCCACTCACTGAAACATCTTCCCCACACACTGAAACCCCTTCCACACACACTGAAACACCTTCCCCACACACTGAAACATCTTCGCCACACACTGAAACCCCTTCCACACACACTGTAACACATTCCCCACACACTGAAACCCTTCCCCACACACTGAAACGCCTTCCGCACACACTGAAACCCTTCCCCACATACTGAAACCCCTTCCCCAAACACTGAAACCCCGTCCCCACACACTGTAACCCTTCCCCACACACTGAAACCCCTTCCCCACACACTGAAACCCTTCCCCAAACACTGAGACCCCTTCTCCACACAATGAAACAACTTCTCCACACACTGAAACCCTGCCCCACACACTGAAACCCTTCCCCACACACTGAAACCCCTACCCCACATACTGAAACCCCTTCCCCACACACTGAAACCCCTGCCGCACACAGTTAAACCCTACCCCACACACTGAAACCACAGCCCCATACACTGAAACACCTTCCCCACACACTGAATACCCTTCCACACACAATGAAACACCTTCCCCACACAATGCAACACCTTCCCCACACACAGAATCCCCTTCCACACTCACTGAACCCCCTTCTGCACACAATGAAACACCTTCCCCACACACAGAATCCCCTTCCACACACACTGAACCCCCTTCTGCACACAATGAAACACCTTCCCCACACACTGAAACCCAACCCCACACCCTGAAACACATCCCCACACACTGAAACACCTTCCCCACACACTGAAACCCCTTCCCTCACACTGAAAGACCTCCCCAATACACTGAAACACCTTCCCCACACACTGAAATCCCTTCCCCACACACTGAAATATCTTCCCCAGAAACTGAAACACCTTCCCCACACACTGATACCCCTTCACCACCCAGTGAAACCCTTCCCCACACACTGAAACATCTTCCCATCACACTGAAACCCCTTCCACACACACTGAAACACCTTCCCCACACACTGAAACATCTTCGCCACACACTGAAACCCCTTCCACACACACTGTAACACATTCCCCACACACTGAAACCCTTCCCCACACACTGAAACATCTTCCCCACACACTGAAACCCCTTCCACACACACTTAAACACCTTCCCCACACACTGAAACACATTCCCCACGCATTGATCCCCTTCCACACACACTGTAACACATTCCCCACACACTGAAACCCTTCCCCACACACTGAAACGCCTTCCGCACACACTGAAACCCTTCCCCACATACTGAAACCCCTTCCCCAAACACTGAAACCCCGTCCCCACACACTGTAAAACTTCCCCACACACTGAAACCCCTTCCCCACACACTGAAACCCTTCCCCAAACACTGAGACCCCTTCCCCACACACTGAAACAACTTCCCCGCAAACTGAAACCCTGCCCCACACACTGAAACCCTTCCCCACACACTGAAACCCCTACCCCACATACTGAAACCCCTTCCCCACACACTGAAACACCTTCCCCACACACTGAAACCCCTGCCGCACACAGTTAAACCCTACCCAACACACTGAAACCCCCTCCCCACACACTGAAACACCTTCCCCACACACTGAATACCCTTCCACACACAATGAAACACCTTCCCCACACAATGAAACACCTTCCCCACACACAGAATCCCCTTCCCCACACACTGAAACCCCTTCTGCACACAATGAAACACCTTCCCCACACACTGAAACCCCTTCCCCACACACTGAAACACCTTCCGCAGAAACTGAAACCACTTCCGCACACACTGAAAAACCTTCCCCACACACTGAAACCCCTTCCCCACACACGGAAACACCTTCCCCACACACTGAAACCCCTTCCACACACACTGTAACACCTTCCCCACACACTGAAACCCCTTCCCCACACACTGAAACACATTCCCACACACTGAAACCCCTTCCCCACAAACTGAAACACATCCCCACACACTGAAACGCCTTTCCCACACACTGAAAGACATCCCCACACACTGAAACACCTTCCCCACACAATGAAACCCCTTCCCCAAACACTGAAACCCCTTCCGCACTCAGTGAAATCCTTCCCCACATACTCAAGCCCCTTCCACACACACTGAAACACCTTCCACACACACTGAAACCCTTCCCCACACACTGAAACCCTTCCCCACACACTGAAACCCCTTCGGCACACACTGAAACACATTCCCCACAAACTGAAACCCCATCCGCAAACAGTGCAACACATTCCCCACACAATGAAACCCTTCCCCACACACTGAAACACCTTCTGCAAACACTGAAACTCTTCCCCACATACTGAAACCCCTTCCCCACACACTGAAACCCCGTCCCCAAACACTGTAACCCTTCCCCACACACTGAAACACCTTCCCCACACACTGAAACACTTCCACACACAGAGACCCCTTCCCCACACACTGAAACACCTTCCCCACACTCTGAAAGACTGCCCCACACACTGAAACCCTTCCCCACACACTGAAACCCCTACCCCACACACTGAAACCCCTTCCTCACACTCTGAAACACCTTCCCCACACACTGAAACACCTTCCGCACACAGTTAAACTTTATCCCACACACTGAAACCCCCTCCCCACACACTGAAACCCCTTCCCCACACACTGTAACCCCTTCCCCACACACTGAAACCCCTTCCCCACACACTGAAACCCTTCCCTAAAATCTGAGACCCCTTCCCCACACACTGAAACAACCTCCCCACAAACTGAAACCCTGCCCCACACACTGAAACCCTTCCCCACACACTGAAACCCCCACCCCACATACTGAAACCCCTTCCCCACACACTGAAACACCTTCCTCACACACTGAAACCCCTGCCGCACACAGTTAAACGCTACCCAACACACTGAAACCCCCTCCCCACACACTGAAACCCATTCCGCACACACTGAAACCCATCCCCACACACTGAAACCCATCCCCACACACTGAAACCCAACCCCACACCCTGAAACACATCCCCACACACAGAAACACCTTCCCCACACACTGAAACCCCTTCCCTCACACTGAAAGACCTCCCCAATACACTGAAACACCTTCCCCACACACTGAAATCCCTTCCCCACACACTGAAATATCTTCCCCAGAAACTGAAACACCTTCCCCACACACTGAAACATCTTCCCCACACACTGAAACCCCTTCCACACACACTGAAACACCTTCCCCACACACTGAAACATCTTCGCCACACACTGAAACCCCTTCCACACACACTGTAACACATTCCCCACACACTGAAACCCTTCCCCACACACTGAAACGCCTTCCGCACACACTGAAACCCTTCCCCACATACTGAAACCCCTTCCCCAAACACTGAAACCCCGTCCCCACACACTGTAACCCTTCCCCACACACTGAAACCCCTTCCCCACACACTGAAACCCTTCCCCAAACACTGAGACCCCTTCCCCACACACTGAAACAACTTCTCCACACACTGAAACACTGCCCCACACACTGAAACCCTTCCCCACACACTGAAACCCCTACCCCACATACTGAAACCCCTTCCCCACACACTGAAACCCCTGCCGCACACAGTTAAACCCTACCCCACACACTGAAACCCCCGCCCCACACACTGAAACACCTTCCCCACACACTGAATACCCTTCCACACACAATGAAACACCTTCCCCACACAATGCAACACCTTCCCCACACACAGAATCCCCTTCCACACACACTGAACCCCCTTCTGCACACAATGAAACACCTTCCCCACACACAGAATTCCCTTCCACACACACTGAACCCCCTTCTGCACACAATGAAACACCTTCCCCACACACTGAAATCCAACCCCACTCCCTGAAAGACATCCCCACACACTGAAACACCTTCCCCACACACTGAAACCCCTTCCCTCACACTGAAAGACCTCCCCAATACACTGAAACACCTTCCCCACACACTGAAATCCCTTCCCCACACACTGAAATATCTTCCCCAGAAACTGAAACACATTCCCCACACACTGATACCCCTTCACCACCCAGTGAAACCCTTCCCCACACACTGAAACATCTTCCCCACACACTGAAACCCCTTCCACACACACTGAAACACCTTCCCCACACACTGAAACATCTTCGCCACACACTGAAACCCCTTCCACACACACTGTAACACATTCCCCACACACTGAAACCCTTCCCCACACACTGAAACGCCTTCCGCACACACTGAAACCCTTCCCCACATACTGAAACCCCTTCCCCAAACACTGAAACCCCGTCCCCACACACTGTTACCCTTCCCCACACACTGAAACCCCTTCCCCACACACTGAAACCCGTCCCCAAACACTGAGACCCCTTCCCCACACACTGAAACAACTTCCCCACACACTGAAACCCTGCCCCACACACTGAAGCCCTTCCCCACACACTGAAACCCCTACCCCACATACTGAAACCCCTTCCCCACACACTGAAACCCCTGCCACACACAGTTAAACCCTACCCCACACACTGAAACCCCCGCCCCACACACTGAAACACCTTCCCCACACACTGAATACCCTTCCACACACAATGAAATACCTTCCCCACACAATGCAACACCTTCCCCACACACAGAATCCCCTTCCACACACACTGAACCCCCTTCTGCACACAATGAAACACCTTCCCCACACACAGAATCCCCTTCCACACACACTGAACCCCCTTCTGCACACAATGAAACACCTTCCCACACACTGAAACCCCTTCCCCACACACTGAAACACCTTCCGCAGAAACTGAAACCACTTCCGCACACAGTGAAAAACTTTCCCCACACACTGAAACCCCTTCCCCACACACTGAAACACATTCCCCACACACTGAAACCCCTTCCACACACACTGTAACACCTTCCCCACACACTGAAACCCCTTCCCCACACACTGAAACACATCCCCACACACTGAAACCCCTTCCCCACTAACTGAAACACATCCCCACACACTGAAACGCCTTCCCGACACACTGAAAGACATCCCCACACACTGAAACACCTTCCCCACACACTGAAACCCCTTCCCCAAACACTAAAACCCCTTCCGCACTCAGTTAAATCATTCCCCACATACTCAAACCCCTTCCACACACACTGAATCACCTTCCACACATACTGAAACCCTTCCCCACACACTGAAAACCTTCCCCACACTCTGAAACCCCTTCCACACACACTGAAACACCTTCCCCACACACTGAAACCCCATCCGCAAACACTGCAACACATTCCCCACACACTGAAACCCTTCCCCACACACTGAAACCCCTTCCGCAACACAGAAACTCTTCCCCACATACTGAAACCCCTTCCCCACACACTGAAACCCCGTCCCCAAACACTGTAACCCTTCCCCACACACTGAAACCCCTTCCCCACACACTGAAACCCTTCCCCACACACTGAGACCCCTCCCCCACACACTGAAACACCTTCCGCACACACTGAAAGACTGCCCCACACACTGAAATCCTTCCCCACACACTGAAAACCCTACCCCACATACTGAAACCCCTTCCCCACACTCTGAAACACCTTCCGCACACAGTTACACCCTATCCCACACACTGAAACCCCCTCCCCACACACTGAAACCACTTCCCCACACACTGAATACCATTCCACACACAATGAAACACCTTCCCCACACAATGAAACACCTTCCCCAAACACAGAATCCCCTTCCCCACACACTGAAACCCCTTCCGCACACAATGAAACATCTTCCCCACACACTGAAACCACTTCCCCACACACTGAAACCTCCTCCACACACACTGAAACATCTTCCCCACACACTGAAACCCCATCCCCACACACTGAAACCCCTTCCGCACACAGTGAAAGCCTTCCCAAACACTGAAACCCCTTCCCCAAACACTGAAACACATTCCCACACACTGAAACACCTTCCCCACACACTGAAACCCCTTCCCCACACACTGAAACACATTCCCCACACACTGCAACCCCTTCCCCACATGCTGAAACCCCTTCCCCACGCACTGAAACCCCTACTGCACACACTGAAACCCCTTCCCCACACACTGAAACCCCTTCCGCACACAGTGAAACCCTTCCCCACACACTGAAATCCCTTCCCCACACACTGAAACCCCTTCCTCACGCACTGAAACACATCCCCGCACACTGAAAGCACTTCCCCACACACTGAAACCCTTTCCACACACAATGAAAACCCTTCCCCAAACACTGAAACACTTTCCCACACTGTGAAACCCCTTCCCCACTCACTGATACCCCTTCCCCACACACTGAAACCCTTACTCTCACTCTGAAACCCCTTCCCCACACAATGAAACTCCTTCTCCAAACACTGAAACCCCTTCCCCACACACTGAAACCCTACCCCACACTCTGAAACCCCTTCCCCACTCAATGAAACCCCTTCCCAACACACTGAAATACATCCCCACACGCAGAAACACCTTCCCCACACACTGAAACCCATTCCGCACACACTGAAACCCATCCCCACACACTGAAACCCATCCCCACACACTGAAACCCAACCCCACACCCTGAAACACCTTCCCCACACACTGAACCCCTTCCCCACACACTGAAACACATCCCCAAACACTGAAACACCTTTCCCACACACTGAAACCCCTTCCCACACACTGAAAGACCTCCCCAACACACTGAAACACCTTCCCCACACACTGAAATCCCTTCCCCACACACTGAAATACCTTCCCCAGAAACTGAAACACCTTCCCCACACACTGATACCCCTTCACCACCCAGTGAAACCCTTCCCCACACACTGAAGCATCTTCCCCACACACTGAAACCCCTTCCACACACACCTAAACACCTTCATCACACACTGAAACACATTCCCCACACACTGATCCCCTTCCACACACACTGTAACACATTCCCCACACACTGAAACCCTTCCCCACATACTGAAACCCCTTCCCCAAACACTGAAACCCCGTCCCCACACACTGTAACCCTTCCCCACACACTGAAACCCCTTCCTCACACACTGAAACCCTTCCCCAAACACTGAGACCCCTTCCCCACACACTGAAACAACTTCCCCGCAAACTGAAACCCTGCCCCACACACTGAAACCCTTCCCCACACACTGAAACCCCTACCCCACATACTGAAACCCCTTCCCCACACACTGAAACACATTCCCCACACACTGAAACCCCTGCCCACACAGTTAAACCCTACCCAACACACTGAAACCCCCTCCCCACACACTGAAACACCTTCCCCACACACTGAATACCCTTCCACACACAATGAAACACCTTCCCCACACAATGCAACACCTTCCCCACACACAGAATCCCCTTCCACACACACTGAACCCCCTTCTGCACACAATGAAACACCTTCCCCACACACAGAATCCCCTTCCACACACACTGAACCCCCTTCTGCACACAATGAAACACCTTCCCCACACACTGAAACCCCTTCCCCACACACTGAAACACCTTCCGCAGAAACTGAAACCACTTCCGCACACACTGAAAAACTTTCCCCACACACTGAAACCCCTTCCCCACACACTGAAACACATTCCCCACACACTGAAACCCCTTCCACACACACTGTAACACCTTCCCCACACACTGAAACCCCTTCCCCACACACTGAAACACATCCCCACACACTGAAACCCCTTCCCCACTAACTGAAACACATCCCCACACACTGAAACGCCTTCCCGACACACTGAAAGACATCCCCACACACTGAAACACCTTCCCCACACACTGAAACCCCTTCCCCAAACACTAAAACCCCTTCCGCACTCAGTTAAATCATTCCCCACATACTCAAACCCCTTCCACACACACTGAATCACCTTCCACACATACTGAAACCCTTCCCCACACACTGAAAACCTTCCCCACACTCTGAAACCCCTTCCACACACACTGAAACACCTTCCCCACACACTGAAACCCCATCCGCAAACACTGCAACACATTCCCCACACACTGAAACCCTTCCCCACACACTGAAACCCCTTCCGCAACACAGAAACTCTTCCCCACATACTGAAACCCCTTCCCCACACACTGAAACCCCGTCCCCAAACACTGTAACCCTTCCCCACACACTGAAACCCCTTCCCCACACACTGAAACCCTTCCCCACACACTGAGACCCCTCCCCCACACACTGAAACACCTTCCGCACACACTGAAAGACTGCCCCACACACTGAAATCCTTCCCCACACACTGAAAATCCTACCCCACATACTGAAACCCCTTCCCCACACTCTGAAACACCTTCCGCACACAGTTACACCCTATCCCACACACTGAAACCCCCTCCCCACACACTGAAACCACTTCCCCACACACTGAATACCATTCCACACACAATGAAACACCTTCCCCACACAATGAAACACCTTCCCCACACACAGAATCCCCTTCCCCACACACTGAAACCCCTTCCGCACACAATGAAACATCTTCCCCACACACTGAAACCACTTCCCCACACACTGAAACCTCCTCCACACACACTGAAACATCTTCCCCACACACTGAAACCCCATCCCCACACACTGAAACCCCTTCCGCACACAGTGAAAGCCTTCCCAAACACTGAAACCCCTTCCCCAAACACTGAAACACATTCCCACACACTGAAACACCTTCCCCACACACTGAAACCCCTTCCCCACACACTGAAACACATTCCCCACACACTGCAACCCCTTCCCCACATGCTGAAACCCCTTCCCCACGCACTGAAACCCCTACTGCACACACTGAAACCCCTTCCCCACACACTGAAACCCCTTCCGCACACAGTGAAACCCTTCCCCACACACTGAAATCCCTTCCCCACACACTGAAACCCCTTCCTCACACACTGAAACACATCCCCGCACACTGAAACCACTTCCCCACACACTGAAACCCTTTCCACACACAATGAAAACCCTTCCCCAAACACTGAAACACTTTCCCACACTGTGAAACCCCTTCCCCACTCACTGATACCCCTTCCCCACACACTGAAACCCTTACTCTCACTCTGAAACCCCTTCCCCACACAATGAAACTCCTTCTCCAAACACTGAAACCCCTTCCCCACACACTGAAACCCTACCCCACACTCTGAAACCCCTTCCCCACTCAATGAAACCCTTCCCAACACACTGAAATACATCCCCACACGCAGAAACACCTTCCCCACACACTGAAACCCATTCCGCACACACTGAAACCCATCCCCACACACTGAAACCCATCCCCACACACTGAAACCCAACCCCACACCCTGAAACACCTTCCCCACACACTGAACCCCTTCCCCACACACTGAAACACATCCCCAAACACTGAAACACCTTTCCCACACACTGAAACCCCTTCCCACACACTGAAAGACCTCCCCAACACACTGAAACACCTTCCCCACACACTGAAATCCCTTCCCCACACACTGAAATACCTTCCCCAGAAACTGAAACACCTTCCCCACACACTGATACCCCTTCACCACCCAGTGAAACCCTTCCCCACACACTGAAGCATCTTCCCCACACACTGAAACCCCTTCCACACACACCTAAACACCTTCACCACACACTGAAACACATTCCCCACACACTGATCCCCTTCCACACACACTGTAACACATTCCCCACACACTGAAACCCTTCCCCACATACTGAAACCCCTTCCCCAAACACTGAAACCCCGTCCCCACACACTGTAACCCTTCCCCGCAAACTGAAACCCCTTCCTCACACACTGAAACCCTTCCCCACACACTGAAACCCCTACCCCACATACTGAAACCCCTTCCCCACACACTGAAACACATTCCCCACACACTGAAACCCCTGCCCACACAGTTAAACCCTACCCAACACACTGAAACCCCCTCCCCACACACTGAAACACCTTCCCCACACACTGAATACCCTTCCACACACAATGAAACACCTTCCCCACACAATGAAACACCTTTGCCACACACAGAATCCCCTTCCCCACACACTGAAACCCCTTGTGCACACAATGAAACACCTTCCCCACACACTGAAACCCCTTCCCCACACACTGAAACACCTTCCGCAGAAACTGAAACCACTTCCGCACACACTGAAAAACCTTCCCCACACACTGAAACCCCTTCCCCACACACGGAAACACCTTCCCCACACACTGAAACCCCTTCCACACACACTGTAACACCTTCCCCACACACTGAAACCCCTTCCCCACACACTGAAACACATCCCCACACACTGAAACCCCTTCCCCACACACTGAAACACATCCCCACACACTGAAACGCCTTCCCCACACACTGAAAGACATCCCCACACACTGAAACACCTTCCCCACACAATGAAACCCCTTCCCCAAACACTGAAACCCCTTCCGCACTCAGTGAAATCCTTCCCCACATACTCAAGCCCCTTCCACACACACTGAAACACCTTCCACACACACTGAAACCCTTCCCCACACACTGAAACCCTTCCCCACACACTGAAACCCCTTCCGCACACACTGAAACACATTCCCCACACACTGAAACCCCATCTGCAAACAGTGCAACACATTCCCCACACAATGAAACCCTTCCCCACACACTGAAACCCCTTCTGCAAACACTGAAACTCTTCCCCACATACTGAAACCCCTTCCCCACACACTGAAACCCCGTCCCCAAACACTGTAACCCTTCCCCACACACTGAAACCCCTTCCCCACACACTGAAACCCTTCCACACACAGAGACCCCTTCCCCACACACTGGAACACCTTCCCCACACACTGAAAGACTGCCCCACACACTGAAACCATTCCCCACACACTGAAACCCCTACCCCACAGACTGAAACCCCTTCCCCACACTCTGAAACACCTTCCCCACACACTGAAACACCTTCCGCACACAGGAAAACCCTATCCCACACACTGAAACCCCCTCCCCACACACTGAAACCCCTTCCCCACACACTGAATACCCTTCCACACACAATGAAACACCTTCCCCACACAATGAAACACCTTCCCCAGACACAGAATCCCCTTCCCCACACACTGAAACCCCTTCCGCACACAATGAAACACCTTCCCCACACACTGAAACCCCTTCCCAAAACACTGAAACACCTTCCACAGAAACTGAAACCCATTCCGCACACACTGAAATACCTTCCCCACACACTGAAACGCCTTCCCCACACACTGAAACGCCTTCCCCACACACTGAAACCCCTTCCACACACACTGAAACACCTTCCCCACACACTGAAAACCCTTCCGCACACAGTGAAACCCTTCCCCACACACTGAAACCCCTTCCCCACACACTGAAACCCCTTCTTCACACACTGAAACACATCCCCGCATACTGAAACCACTTCCCCACACACTGAAATCCTTTCCCCACACACTGAAAACCCTTCCCCAAACACTGAAACACTTTCCCACACTGTGAAACCCTTCCCCACTCACTGAAACCCCTTCCCCACACACTGAAACCCTTACCCTCACTCTGAAACCCCTTCCCCACACAATGAAACTCCTTCTCCAAACACTGAAACCCCTTCCCCACACACTGAAACCCTTCCCCACACTCTGAATACCCTTCCCCACTCACTGAAACCCCTTCCCAACACACTGAAATACATTCCCACACTCAGAAACACCTTCCCCACACACTGAAACCCATTCCGCACACACTGAAATCCATCCCCACATTCTGAAACACCTTCCCCACACACTGAACCCCTGCCCCACACACTGAAACACATCCCCACACACTGAAACACCTTCCCCACACACTGAAACCCCTTCCCACACACTGAAAGACCTCCCCAACACACTGAAACACCTTCCCCACATACTGAAACCCATTCCCCACACACCGAAAAGCCTTCCGCTCCCAGTGAAACCCATTCCGCACACCCAGAAACACATTCGCCACACAGTGAAACCCTTCCCCACACACTGAAATACCTTCCCCACACACTGAATCACATCCCCACACAGTGAAACACCTTCCCCAAACACTGAAACCCTTCCCCACACACTGAAACCCCATCCCACACACTGAAACACCTTCCCCACACACTGAAACACCTTCCCCACACACTGAAACCCCTTCCACACATAGTTAAACCCCTCCCCACACACTGAAACCCCTTCCCCATACACTGAAACACATCCCCACACACTGAAACCCCATCCCCACAGACTGAAACCCTTTCCACACACACTGAAACACCTTCCCCACAAACTGAAACTCCTTCCCCACACACTGAAACCTCTACCGCACACATTGAAACCCCTTCCGCACACACTGAAACACCTTCCCCACACACTGAAACCCCTTCCCCACACACTGAAAACCCTTCCGCACACACTGAAACACCTTCCCCACACACTGAAACCACTTCCCCACACACTGAAACTGCTTCCGCACACAGTGAAAACCTTCCACACACACTGAAACCCCATCCACACACTGAAACCCTTTCTTCACACACTGAATCACATCCCCACACACTGATACCCCTTCCCCACACACTGAAACCCCTTGCCCACACAGTGAAAACCCTTCCACACACACTCAAACCCTTCCCCACACTCTGAAACCCCATCCTCACTCACTTTAACCCCTTCCCCACACACTCAAACCATTACCCACACTCTGAAACCCCTTCCCCACCCAAAGAAACACCTTCCCCAAACACTGAAACCCCTTCCCCACACACTGAAAACCTTCCACACACACTGAAACACCTTCCCCACGCACTGAAACCCCTTCTGCACACACTGAAACCCCTTCCCCACACACTGAACCCCTTCCCCAATCACTGAAACCCCTTCCGCACTCAGTGAAACCCTTCCCCACATACTGAAACCCCTTCCCCACACACTGAAGCACCTTCCCCAAACACTGAAACCCTTCCCCACACACTGAAACCATTCCCCACTCACTGAAACCCCTTTCACACACACTGAAACAACTTCCCCACACACTGAAACCACTTCCGCACACACTGTAACACATTCCCCACACACTGAAACCCTTCCTCACTCACTGAAACCCCTTCCGCAAACACTGAAACCCTTCCCCACATACTGAAACCCCATCCCCACACACTGAAACCCCGTCCCCACACACTGTAACCCTTCCCCACATACAGAAATCCCTTCCCCACACACTGAAACCCCTCCCCACACACTGAGAACCCTTCCCCACACACTGAAACACATTCCCCACACACTCAAAGACTGCCCCACACACTGAAACCCTTCCCCACACACTGAAACCCCTACCCCACATACTGAAACCCCTTCCCCACACACTGTAACACCTTCCCAACACACTGAAACCCCTTCCGCACACACTGAAACCCCTTCCCCAATCACTGAATACCCTTCCACACACAATAAAACACCTTCCCCACACAATCAAACACCTTCCCCACACACAGAATCCCCTACCCCACACACTGTAACCACTTCCGCACACAATGAAACACCTTCTCGACACACTGAAACCCCTTCCCCACACACTGAAACACCTTCCGCAGAAACTGACACCCCTTCCTCACACACTGAAATACTTTCCCCACACACTGAAACACATCCCCACACACTGAAACGCCTCCCCACACACTGAAACCCCTTCAAAACACACTGAAACGCCTTCTCCACACACTGCAACCCCTTCCCCACACACTGAAACACATCCCCACACACTGAAACCCCTTCCCCACAAACTGAAACACATCCCCACACACTGAAACACCTTCACCACAGTCTGAAACCCCATCCCCAAACACTGAAACCCCTTGTGCACTCAGTGAAACCCTTCCCCACATACTGAAACCCCTTCCCCACACACTGAAACACCTTCCCCACACAATGAAACCATTCCCCACACACTGAAACCCCTTCCGCACACACTGAAACCCTTCCCCACACACGGAAACCCCTTTCCCACACACTGAAACCCCGTCCCCAGACACTGCAATCTTTCCCCACACACTGAAACACTTCCCCACACACTGAAACCCCTTCCCCACACACTGAAACCCCTCCCCCACACACTGAAACCACTTCCCCACACACTGACCCCCTTCCCCACTCACTGAAACCCTTCCCCACACACTGAAACCCCTTCCCCACAAACTGAAACCCCTTCCCCACACACTGAAACAACTTCCCCGCACACGGAAACCCCTTCCACGCACAGTTAAACCCTTCCCCAGACACTGAAACCCCCTCCCCACACACTGAAACCCCTTCCCCACACATTGAATCCCCTTCCGCACACAATGAAACACCTTCCCCACACAATGAAACACCTTCCCCACACACTGAATCCCCTTCCCCACAAACTGAAATTCCTTCCGCACACAATGAAACACCTTCCCCACACTGAAACCCCTTCCCCACACACTGAAACACCTTCCGCACACACTGAAACCCCTTCCGCAGACACTGAAACCCTTTCCCCACACAGTGAAACCCTTCCACACACACTGAAACACCTTCCCCACACACTGAAACCCCCTCCCCACACACTGAAACCCCTTCCGCACACAGTGAAACGCTTCCCCACGCACTGAAACCCCTTCCCCAAACTCTGAAACACATCCCCACACAGTGAAACACCTTCCCCACACACTGATACCCCTTCCCCACAGACTGAAACCCATTCCCCACACACTGAAATGCCTTCCGCACACACTGAAACCCCTTCTGCACACACTGAAACACCATTCCCACACAGTGAAACCCTTCCCCACACACTGAAATACCTTCCCCACACACTGAAACACATCCCCACACACTGATACCCCTTCCCCACACACTGAAACACATACCCACACACTGAAACCCCTTCCCACACAATGAAACACCTTCCCCACACACTGAAACACCTTCCCCACACACTGAAACACATCCCCACACACTGAAACCCCATCCCCAAACAGTGATACCCCTTCCACACACACTGAAACACCTTCCCCACAAACTGAAACCCCTTCCCCACACACTGAAACCTCTACCGCACACACTGAAACCCCTTCAGCACACACTGAAACCCCTTCCCCACACACTGAAACCCCTTCCCCACACACTGAAACCCCTTCCGCACACACTGAACCACCTCCCACACACACTGAAACCCCTTCCCCTCACACTGAAACCCCTTCCGCACACAGTGAAACCCTTCCCCACACACGGAAACCCCTTCCCCACACACTGAAACCCCTTCTCCACACACCGAATCACATCCCCACACACTGAAACCCCTTCCCCACACACTGAAACCCCTTCCCCACACACTGAACCCCCTTCCACACACACTGAAACCCTTCCCCACACTCTGAAACCCCTTCCCCACTCACTGAAACCCCTTTCCCACACACTGAAACCATTACCCACACTCTGTAACACATCCCCACACACTGAAACATCTTCCCCACACACTGAAACCCCTTCCCCACACACTGAAACACCTCCCCCACACACTGAAACAGCTTCCCCACATTCTGAAATCGCTTCCCCACACACTGAAATACCTTCCCCAGACACTGAAACACCTTCCCCACACACTGATACCCCTTCACCACATACTGAAACCCTACCCCACACACTGAAACCTCTTCCCCACGCACTGAAACCCCTTCCACACAAACTGAAACACCTTCCCCACACACAGAAACACCTTCCCCACACACCAAAACCCCTTCCGCACACACTGTAACACATTCCCCACACACTGAAACCCTTCCTCACACACAGATCGCCCTTCCGCTCTCACTGAAACCCTTCCCCACACACTGAAACCCTTCGCCACACACTGAAACCCCTACCCTACATATTGAAACCCCTTCCACACACACTGAAACACCTTCCCCACACACCGAAACCCATTTCGCACACAGTTAAACCCTTCCCCACACCCTGAAAACCCCTCCCCACACATTGAAACCCCTTCCCCACACACTTGAACCGCTTCTCCACACACTGAAACACCTTCCCCACACACCAAAACATCTTCACCACACACTGAAACCCCTTCCGCACAAACTGAAACTCCTTCCGCACACACTGAAACCTCTACCGCACACACTGAAACCCCTTCCGCACACCCTGAAACACCTTCCCCACACACTGAACCCCCTTCCCCACAAACTGAAACCCCTTCCGCACATACTGAAACACCTTCCCCACACACTGAAACCACTTTCCCACACACTGAAACCACTTCCGCACACAGTGAAAACCTTCCACACACACTGAAACCCCATCCCCACACACTGAAAACCCTTCTTCACACACTGAAACACATCCCCACACACTGATACCCCTTCCCCACACACTGAAACTCCTTCCCCACACACTGAAAACCCTTCCACACACACTGAAACCCTTCCCCACACTCTGAAACCCCATCCCCACTCACTGAAACATCTTCCCCACACACTGAAACCATTACCCACACTCTGAAACCCCTTCCCCACACAATGAAACACCTTCCCCAAACACTGAAACCCCTTCCCCACACACTGAAACCCTTCCGCACACACTGAAACACCTTCCCCACACACTGAAACCACTTCCCCACACACTGAAACCCCTTCCGCACACAGTGAAAACCTTCCACACACACTGAAACCCCATCCACACACTGAAACCCTTTCTTCACACACTGAATCACATCCCCACACACTGATACCCCTTCCCCACACACTGAAACCCCTTGCCCACACAGTGAAAACCCTTCCACACACACTCAAACCCTTCCCCACACTCTGAAACCCCATCCTCACTCACTTTAACCCCTTCCCCACACACTGAAACCATTACCCACACCTGAAACCCCTTCCCCACACAATGAAACACCTTCCCCAAACACTGAAACCCCTTCCCCACACACTGAAAACCTTCCACACACACTGAAACACCTTCCCCACACACTGAAACCCCTTCCGCACACACTGAAACCCCTTCCGCACTCAGTGAAACCCTACCCCACATACTGAAACCCCTTCCCCACACACTGAAGCACCTTCCCCAGACACTGACACCCTTCCCCACACACTGAAACCATTCCCCACACACTGAAACCCCTTTCGCACACACTGAAACAACTTCCCCACACACTGAAACCACTTCCACACACACTGCAACACATTCCCCACAAACTGAAACCCTTCTTCACTCACTGAAACCCCTTCCGCAAACACTGAAACCCTTCCCCACATACTGAAACCCCATCCCCACACACTGAAACCCCATCCCCACACACTGTAACCCTTCCCCACATACAGAAACCCCTTCCCCACACACTGAAACCCCTACCCACACACTGAGAACCCTTCCCAACACACTGAAACACATTCCCCACACACTCAAAGCCTACCCCACACACTGAAACCCTTCCCCACACACTGAAACCCCTACCCCACATACTGAAACCCCTTCCCCACACACTGTAACACCTTCCCAACACACTGAAACCCCTTCCGCACACACTGAAACCCCTTCCCCAATCACTGAATACCCTTCCACACACAATAAAACACCTTCCCCACACAATGAAACACCTTCCCCACACACAGAATCCACTACCCCACACACTGAAACCCCTTCTTCACACAATGAAACACCTTCTCGACACACTGAAACCCCTTCCCCACACACTGAAACACCTTCCGCAGAAACTGAAACCCCTTCCGCACACACTGAAATACTTTCCCCACACACTGAAACACATCCCCACACACTGAAACGCCTCCTCACACACTGAAACCCCTTCAACACACACTGAAACCCCTTCTCCACACACTGCAACCCCTTCCCCACACACTGAAACACATCCCCACACACTGAAACCCCTTCCCCACAAACTGAAACACATCCCCACCCTCTGAAACGCCTTCCCCACACACTGAAACACATCCCCACACACTGAAACACCTTCACCACAGACTGAAACCCCTTCCCCAAACACTGAAACCCCTTGTGCACTCAGTGAAACCCTTCCCCACATACTGAAACCCCTTCCCCACACACTGAAACACCTTCCCCACACAATGAAACCATTCCCCACACACTGAAACCCCTTCCGCACACATTGAAACCCTTCCCCACACTCGGAAACCCCTTTCCCACACACTGAAACCCCGTCCCCAGACACTGCAATCCTTCCCCACACACTGAAACACTTCCCCACACACTGAAACCCCTTCCCCACACACTGAAACCCCTCCCCCACACACTGAAACCACTTCCCCACACACTGACCCCCTTCCCCACTCACTGAAACCCTTCCCCACACACTGAAACCCCATCCCCTCAAACTGAAACCCCTTCCCCACACACTGAAACAACTTCCCCGCACACTGAAACCCCTTCCACGCACAGTTAAACCCTTCCCCACACACTGAAACCCCCTCCCCACACACTGAAACCCCTTCCCCACACACTGAATACCATTCCGCACACAATGAAACACCTTCCCCACACAATGAAACACCTTCCCCACACACTGAATCCCCTTCCCCACAAACTGAAATTCCTTCCGCACACAATGAAACACCTTCCCCACACTGAAACCCCTTCCCCACACACTGATACGCCTTCCGCACACACTGAAACCCCTTCCGCAGACACTGAAACCCTTTCCCCACACACTGAAACCCTTCCACACACACTGAAACAACTTCCCCACACACTGAAACCCCCTCCCCACACACTGAAACCCCTTCCACACACAGTGAAACCCTTCCCCACGAACTGAAACTCCTTCCCCAAACACTGAAACACATCCCCACACAGTGAAACACATTCCCCACACACTGATACCCCTTCACAACACACTGAAACACATTCCCCACACACTGAAACCCCTTCCCCACAGACTGAAACCCATTCCCCACACACTGAAATGCCTTCCGCACACACTGAAACCCCTTCTGCACACACTGAAACACCATCCCCACAGAGTGAAACCCTTCCCCACACACTGAAATACCTTCCCCACACACTGAAACACATCCCCACACACTGATACCCCTTCCCCACACACTGAAACACATACCCACACACTGAAACCCCTTCCCACACAATGAAACACCTTCCCCACACACTGAAACACCTTCTCCACACACTGAAACCCCTTCGGCACACAGTAAAACCCCTCCCCACACACTGAAACCCCATCCCCACACACTGAACCCCCTTCCGCACACACTGAAACACATTCCCCACAAACTGAAACCCCTTCCCCACACACTGAAACCTCTACCGCACACACTGCAACCCCTTCCGCACACACTGAAACCCCTTCCCCACACACTGAAACCCCTTCCCCACTCACTGAAACCCCTTCCGCACACACTGAACCACCTCCCACACACACTGAAACACCTTCCCCTCACACTGAAACCCCTTCCGCACACAGTGAAACCCTTTCCCACACACGGAAACCCCTTCCCCACACACTGAAACCCCTTCTCCACACACTGAATTACATCCCCACACACTGAAACCCTTCCCCAACCACTGAAACACCTTCCCCACACACTGAAACCCGTTCCGCACACACTGAAACCCATCCCCACACACTGAAACCCATCCCCACACACTGAACCCCCTTCCCCACACACTGAAACCCCTTCCCCACCCACTGAAACACATCCCCACACACAGAAACACCTTCCCCACACACTGAAACCCCTTCCGCACACACTGAAACCCATTCCCACACACTGAAACCCATCCCCAAACACTGAAACCCAACCCCACACACTGAAACACATTCCCCACACACTGAACCCCTTCCCCACACACTGTAACACATCCCCACACACTGAAACATCTTCCCCACACACTGAAACCCCTTCCCCACACACTGAAACACCTCCCCCACACACTGAAACACCTTCCCCACAATCTGAAATCGCTTCCCCACACACTGAAATACCTTCCCCAGACACGGAAACACCTTCCCCACACACTGATACCCCTTCATACATACTGAAACCCTACCCCACACACTGAAACCTCTTCCCCACGCACTGAAACCCCTTCCACACAAACTGAAACACCATCCCCACACACAGAAGCACCTTCCCCACACACCAAAACCCCTTCCGCACACACTGTAACACATTCCCCACACACTGAAACCCTTCCTCACACACAGATCGCCCTTCCGCACACACTGAAACCCTTCCCCACACACTGAAACCCTTCGCCACACACTGAAACCCCTACACTACATATTGAAACCCCTTTCCCCACACACTGAAACACTTTCCCCACACACCGAAACCCATTTCGCACACAGTTAAACCCTTCCCCACACCCTGAAAACCCCTCCCCACACATTGAAACCCCTTCCCCACACACTTGAACCGCTTCTCCATACACTGAAACCCCTTCCCCACACACCAAAACATCTTCACCACACACTGAAACCCCTTCCGCACACACTGAAACACCGTCCCCACACAATGAAACCCTTCCCCACACACTGAAACACATACCCACACACTGAAACCCCTTCCCACACAATGAAGCACCTTCCCCACACACTGAAACACCTTCCCCACACACTGAAACTCCTTCGGCACACAGTAAAACCCCTCCCCACACACTGAAACCCCTTCCCCACACACTGAAACACATCCCCACACACTGAAACCCCATCCCCACACACTGAAACCACTTCCGCACACACTGAAACACCTTCCCCACAAACTGAAACCCCTTCCCCACACACTGAAACCTCTACCGCACACACTGATACACCTTCACAACACACTGAAACACCTTCCCCACACACTGAAACTCCTTCGGCACACAATAAAACCCCTCCCCACACACTGAAACACCTTCCCCACACACTGAAACACATCCCCACACACTGAAACCCCATCCCCACACACTGAAACCACTTCCGCACACACTGAAACACCTTCCCCACAAACTGAAACCCCTTCCCCACACACTGAAACCCCATCCCCACACACTGAAACCACTTCCGCACACATTGAAACACCTTCCCCACAAACTGAAACCCCTTCCCCACACACTGAAACCTCTACCGCACACACTGATACCCCTTCACAACACACTGAAACACATTCCCCACACACTGAAACCCCTTCCCCACAGACTGAAACCCATTCCCCACACACTGAAATGCCTTCCGCACACACTGAAACCCCTTCTGCACACACTGAAACACCATCCCCACACAGTGAAACCCTTCCCCACATACTGAAATACCTTCCCCACACACTGAAACACATCCCCACACACTGATACCCCTTCCGCACACACTGAAACACATACCCACACACTGAAACCCCTTCCCACACACTGAAACCCCTTGGCCACACACTGAAACCCCTTCCCCACACACTGAAACCCCTTCCACACACACTGAAACCCTCCCCACACTCTGAAACCCCTTCCCCACTCACTGAAACCCCTTCCCCACACACTGAAACACATACACACACACTGAAACCCCTTCCCACACAGTGAAACACCTTCCCCACACACTGAAACACCTTCCCCACACACTGAAACTCCTTTGGCACACAGTAAAACCCCTCCCCACACACTGAAACCCCTTCCCCACACACTGAAACACATCCCCACACACTGAAACCCCATCCCCACACACTGAAACCACTTCCGCACACACTGAAACACCTTCCCCACAAACTGAAACCCCTTCCCCACACACTGAAACCTCTACCGCACACACTGAAACCCCTTCCGCACACACTGAAACCCCTTCCCCACACACTGAAACCCCTTCCCCATACACTGAAACCCCTTCCGCACACACTGAACCACCTCCCACAAACAGTGAAACCCCTTCCCCTCACACTGAAACACCTTCCGCACACAGTGAAACCCTTCCCCACACACGGAAACCCCTTCCCCACACACTGAAACCCCTTCTCCACACACTGAATCACATCCCCACACACTGAAACCCCTTCGCCACACACTGAAACCCCTTCCCCACACACTGAAACCCCTTCCACACACACTGAAACCCTTCCCCACACTCTGAAACCCCTTCCCCACTCACTGAAACCCCTTTCCCACACACTGAAACCATTACCCACACTCTGAGACCCCTTCCCCACACAATGAAACACCTTCCCCAAACACTGAAACGCCTTCCCCACACACTGAAACACTTCCCCAACCACTGAAACACCTTCCCCACACACTGAAACCCCTTCCGCACACACTGAAACCCATCCCCACACACTGAAACCCATCCCCACACACTGAACCCCCTTCCCCACACACTGAAACCCCTTCCCCACCCACTGAAACACATCCCCACACACAGAAACACCTTCCCCACACACTGAAACCCCTTCCGCACACACTGAAGCCCATCCCCACACACTGAAACCCATCCCCACACACAGAAACCCAACCCCACACACTGAAACACATTCCCCACACACTGAACCCCTTCCCCACACACTGTAACACATCCCCACACACTGAAACATCTTCCCCACACACTGAAACCCCTTCCCCACACACTGAAACACCTCCCCCACACACTGAAACACCTTCCCCACAATCTGAAATTGCTTCCCCACACACTGATATACCTTCCCCAGACACTGAAACACCTTCCCCACACACTGATACCCCTTCACCACATACTGAAACCCTACCCACTCACTGAAACCTCTTCCCCACGCACTGAAACCCCTTCCACACAAACTGAAACACCTTCCCCACACACAGAAACACCTTCCCCACACACCAAAACCCCTTCCGCACACACTGTAACACATTCCCCACACACTGAAACCCTTCGCCACACACTGAAACCCCTGCCCTACATATTGAAACCCCTTTCCACACACACTGAAACACCTTCCCCACACACCGAAACCCATTTCGCACACAGTTAAACCCTTCCCCACACCCTGAAAACCCCTCCCCACACATTGAAACCCCTTCCCCACACACTTGAACCGCTTCTCCACACACTGAACCACCTTCCCCACACACCAAAACATCTTCACCACACACTGAAACCCCTTCCGCACACACTGAAACACCGTCCCCACACAATGAAACCCTTCCCCACACACTGAAACACATACCCACACACTGAAACCCCTTCCCACACAATGAAACACCTTCCCCACACACTGAAACACCTTCCCCACACACTGAAACTCCTTCGGCACACAGTAAAACCCCTCCCCACACACTGAAACCCCTTCCCCACACACTGAAACACATCCCCACACACTGAAACCCCATCCCCACACACTGAAACCACTTCCGCACACACTGAAACACCTTCCCCACAAACTGAAACCCCTTCCCCACACACTGAAACCACTACCGCACACACTGATACCCCTTCACAACACACTGAAAGACCTTCCCCACACACTGAAACTCCTTCGGCACACAGTAAAACCCCTCCCCACACATCGAAATACCTTCCCCACACACTGAAACACATCCCCACACACTGAAACCCCATCGCCACACACTGAAACCACTTCCGCACACACTGAAACACCTTCCCCACAAACTGAAACCCCTTCCCCACACACTGAAACCCCATCCCCACACACTGAAACCACTTCCGCACACACTGAAACACCTTCCCCACAAACTGAAACCCCTTCCCCACACACTGAAACCTCTACCGCACACACTGATACCCCTTCACAACACACTGAAACACATTCCCCACACACTGAAACCCCTTCCCCACAGACTGAAACCCATTCCCCACACACTGCAATGCCTTCCGCACACACTGAAACCCCTTCTGCACACACTGAAACACCATCCCCACACAGTGAAACCCTTCCCCACACACTGAAATACATTCCCCACACACTGAAACACATCCCCACACACTGATACCCATTCCCCACACACTGAAACACATACCCACACACTGAAACCCCTTCCCACACACTGAAACCCCTTCGCCACACACTGAAACCCCTTCCCCACACACTGAAAACCCTTCCACACACACTGAAACCCTTCCCCACACTCTGAAACCCCTTCCCCACTCACTGAAACCCCTTCCCCACACACTGAAACACATACCCACACACTGAAACCCCTTCCCACACAATGAAACACCTTCCCCACACACTGAAACACCTTCCCCACACACTGAAACTCCTTCGGCACACAGTACAACCCCTCCCCACACACTGAAACCCCTTCCCCACACACTGAAACACATCCCCACACACTGAAACCCCATCCCCACACACTGAAACCACTTCCGCACACACTGAAACACCTTCCCCACAAACTGAAACCCCTTCCCCACACACTGAAACCTCTACCGCAGACACTGAAACCCTTTCCCCACACACTGAAACCCCTTCCCCACACACTGAAACCCCTTCCGCACACACTGAACCACCTCCCACACACACTGAAACCCCTTCCCCTCACACTGAAACCCCTTCCGCACACAGTGAAACCCTTCCCCACACACGGAAACCCCTTCCCCACACACTGAAACCCCTTCTCCACACACTGAATCACATCCCCACACACTGAAACCCCTTCGCCACTCCCTGAAACCCCTTCCCCAAACACTGAAACAGCTTCCACAAACACTGAAACCCTTCCCCACACTCTGAAACCCCTTCCCCACTCACTGAAACCCCTTTCCCACACACTGAAACCATTACCCACACTCTGAGACCCCTTCCCCACACAATGAAACACCTTCCCCAAACACTGAAACGCCTTCCCCACACAATGAAACCCTTCCCCAACCACTGAAACACCTTCCCCACACACTGAAACCCCTTCCGCACACACTGAAACCCATCCCCACACACTGAAACCCATCCCCACACACTGAACCCCCTTCCCCACACACTGAAACCCCTTCCCCACCCACTGAAACACATCCCCACACACAGAAACACCTTCCCCACACACTGAAACCCCTTCCGCACACACTGAAACCCATTCCCACACACTGAAACCCATCAGCACACACTGAAACCCAACCCCACACACTGAAACACATTCCCCACACACTGAACCCCTTCCCCACACACTGTAACACATCCCCACACACTGAAACATCTTCCCCACACACAGAAACCCCTTCCCCACACACTGAAACACCTCCCCCACACACTGAAACACCTTCCCCACAATCTGAAATCGCTTCCCCACACACTGAAATACCTTCCCCAGACACTGAAACACCTTCCCCACACACTGATACCCCTTCACCACATACTGAAACCCTACCCCACACACTGAAACCTCTTCCCCACGCACTGAAACCCCTTCCACACAAACTGAAACACCTTCCCCACACACAGAAACACCTTCCCCACACACCAAAACCCCTTCTGCACACACTGTAACACATTCCCCACACACTGAAACCCTTCCTCACACACAGATCGCCCTTCCGCACACACTGAAACCCTTCCCCACACACCGAAACCCATTTCGCACACAGTTAAACCCTTCCCCACACCCTGAAAACCCCTCCCCACACATTGAAACCCCTTCCCCACACACTGAAACCCCTTCCCCACACACTGAAACCCCTTCCACACACACTGAAACCCTTCCCCACACTCTGAAACCCCTTCCCCACTCACTGAAACCCCTTTCCCACACACTGAAACCATTACCCACACTCTGAGACCCCTTCCTCACACACCAAAACATCTTCACCACACACTGAAACCCCTTCCGCACACACTGAAACACCGTCCCCACACAATGAAACCCATCCCCACACACTGAAACACCTTCCCCACAAACTGAAACTCCTTCCCCACACACTGAAACCTCTACCGCACATACTGAAACCCCTTCCGCACACCCTGAAACACCTTCCCCACACACTGAAACCCCTTCCCCACACACTGAAACCCCTTCCGCACACACTGAAACACCTTCCCCACACACTGAAACCACTTCCCCACACACTGAAACCACTTCCGCACACAATGAAAACCTTCCACACACACTGAAACCCCATCCCCACACACTGAAAACCCTTCTTCACACACTGAAACACATCCCCACACACTGATACCCCTTCCGCACACAGTGAAACCCTTCCCCACACACGGAAACCCCTTACCCACACACTGAAACCCCTTCTCCACACACTGAATCACATCCCCACACACTGAAACCCCTTCGCCACACACTGAAAACCCTTCCCCACACACTGAAACCCCTTCCACACACACTGAAACCCTTCCCCACACTCTGAAACCCCTTCCCCACTCACTGAAACCCTTCCTCACACACTGAAACACCTTCCCCACACACTGAAACCCCTTCCGCACACACTGAAACCCATCCCCACACACTGAAACCCATCCCCACACACTGAACCCCCTTCCCCACACACTGAAACCCCTTCCCCACCCACTGAAACACATGCCCACACACAGAAACACCTTCCCCACACACTGAAACCCCTTCCGCACACACTGAAACCCATCCCCACACACTGAAACCCATCCCCACACACTGAAACCCAACCCCACACACTGAAACACATTCCCCACACACTGAACCCCTTCCCCACACACTGTAACACATCCCCACACACTGAAACATCTTCCCCACACACTGAAACCCCTTCCCCACACACTGAAACCCCTTCCACACACACTGAAACCCTTCCCCACACTCTGAAACCCCTTCCCCACTCACTGAAACCCCTTTCCCACACACTGAAACCATAACCCACACTCTGAAACCCCTTCCCCACACAATGAAACACCTTCCCCAAACACTGAAACCCCTTCCGCACACACTGAAACCCATCCCCACACACTGAAACCCATCCCCACACACTGAACCCCCTTCCCCACACACTGAAACCCCTTCCCCACCCACTGAAACACATCCCCACACACAGAAACACCTTCCCCACACACTGAAACCCCTTCCGCACACACTGAAACCCATCCCCACACACTGAAACCCATCCCCACACACTGAAACCCAACCCCACACACTGAAACACATTCCCCACACACTGAACCCCTTCCCCACACACTGTAACACATCCCCACACACTGAAACATCTTCCCCACACACTGAAACCCCTTCCCCACACACTGAAACACCTCCCCCACACACTGAAACACCTTCCCCACAATCTGAAATCGCTTCCCCACACACTGAAATACCTTCCCCAGACACTGAAACACCTTCCCCACACACTGATACCCCTTCACCACTTGCTGAAACCCTACCCCACACACTGAAACCTCTTCCCCACGCACTGAAACTCCTTCCACACAAACTGAAACACCTTCCCCACACACAGAAACACCTTCCCCACACACCAAAACCCCTTCCGCACACACTGTAACACATTCCCCACACACTGAAACCCTTCCTCACACACAGATCGCCCTTCCGCACACACTGAAACCCTTCCCCACACACTGAAACACTTCGCCACATACTGAATCCCCTACCCTACATATTGAAACCCCTTCCACACACACTGAAACACCTTCCCCACACACCGAAACCCATTTCGCACACAGTTAAACTCTTTCCCACACCCTGAAAACCCCTCCCCACACATTGAAACCCCTTCCCCACACACTTGAACCGCTTCTCCACACACTGAAACACCTTCCCCACACACCAAAACATCTTCACCACACACTGAAACCCCTTCCGCACACACTGAAACACCGTCCCCACACAATGAAACCCTTCCCCACACACTGAAACACCTTCCCCACAAACTGAAACTCCTTCCCCACACACTGAAACCTCTACCGCACACACTGAAACCCCTTCTTCACACACTGAAACACATCCCCACACACTGATACACCTTCCTCACACACTGAAACTCCTTCCCCACACACTGAAAACCCTTCCACACACACTGAAACCCTTCCCCACACTCAGAAACCCCATCCCCACTCACTGAAACACCTTCCCCACACACTGAAACCATTACCCACACTCTGAAACCCCTTCCCCACACAATGAAACACCTTCCCCAAACACTGAAACCCCTTCCCCACACACAGAAACACATCCCCACAAATTGAAACACCTTCCCCACACACTGAAACCCCTTCCGCACACACTGAAACCCCTTCCCCACACACTGAACCCCTTCCCCAATCACTGAAACCCCTTCCGCACACACTGAAACACCTTCCCCACACACTGAAACCACTTCCGCACACACTGTAACACATTTCCCACACACTGAAACCCTTCCCCACTCACTGAAACCCCTTCCGCAAACACTGAAACCCTTCCCCACATACTGAAACCCCATCCACACACACTGAAACCCCGTCCGCACACACTGTAACCCTTCCCCACACACTGAAACCCCTTCCCCACACACTGAAACCCTTCCCCACACACTGAGAACCCTTCCCCACACACTGAAACACCTTCCCCACACACTGAAAGCCTGCCCCACACTCTGAAACCCTTCCCCACACACTGAAACCCCTACCCCACATACTGAAACCCCTTCCCCACAAATTGTAACACCTTCCCAACACACTGAAACCCCTTCCGCACACACTGAAACCCCTTCCCCACACACTGAATACCCTTCCACACACAATGAAATACCTTCCCCACACAACGAAACACCTTCCCCACACACAGAATCCCCTTCCCCACACACTGAAACCCCTTCCCCACACACTGAAACACCTTCCGCAGAAACTGAAACCCCTTCCGCACACACTGAAACTCTTTCCCCACACACTGAAACGCCTCCCCACACACTGAAACCCCTTCAACACACACTGAAACACCTTCCCCACACACTGCAACCCCTTCACCACTCACTGAAACTTCTTCCCCACACACTGAAACCCTTCCTCAAACACTGAAACCCCTTCCGCACACACTGAAACCCTTCCCCACACACGGAAACCCCTTTCCCACGCACTGAAACCCCGTCCCCAGACACTGTAATCCTTCCCCTCACACTGAAACACTTCCCCACACACTGAAACCCCTTCCCCACACACTGAAACCCCTTCCCCAAACACTGAAACCCCTTCCCCACACACTGACCCCCTTCCCCACTCACTGAAAACCTTCCCCACACACTGAAACCCCATCCCCACACACTGAAACCCCCTCCCCACACACTGAAACCCCTTCCCCACACACTGAATACCCTTCCGCACACAATGAAACACCTTCCCCACACAATGAAACACCTTCCCCACACACTGAATCCCCTTCCCCACTCACTGAAACTCCTTTCCCACACACTGAAACCATTACCCACCCTCTGAAACCCCTTCCCCACACAATGAAACAGCTTCCCCAAACACGGAAACACATCCCCACACACTGAAACCCATTCCCCACAAACTGAAACACATCCCCACACACTGAAACGCCTTCCCCAAACACTGAAACACATCCCCACACACTGAAACACCTTGACCACAGACTGAAACAACTTCCCCAAACACTGAAACCCATTGTGCCCTCAGTGAAACCCTTCCCCACATACTGAAACCCCTTCCCCACTCACTGAAACTTCTTCCCCACACACTGAAACCCTTCCTCAAACACTGAAACCCCTTCCGCACACACTGAAACCCTTCCCCACACACGGAAACCCCTTTCCCACGCACTGAAACCCCGTCCCCAGACACTGTAATCCTTCCCCTCACACTGAAACACTTCCCCACACACTGAAACCCCTTCCCCACACACTGAAACCCCTTCCCCAAACACTGAAACCCCTTCCCCACACACTGACCCCCTTCCCCACTCACTGAAAACCTTCCCCACACACTGAAACCCCGTCCCCACACACTGAAACCCCCTCCCCACACACTGAAACCCCTTCCCCACACACTGAATACCCTTCCGCACACAATGAAACACCTTCCCCACACAATGAAACACCTTCCCCACACACTGAATCCCCTTCCCCACTCACTGAAACTCCTTTCCCACACACTGAAACCATTACCCACCCTCTGAAACCCCTTCCCCACACAATGAAACAGCTTCCCCAAACACGGAAACCCCTTCCCCAAACACTGAAACACATCCCCACACACTGAAACACCTTGACCACAGACTGAAACAACTTCCCCAAACACTGAAACCCATTGTGCCCTCAGTGAAACCCTTCCCCACATACTGAAACCCCTTCCCCACTAACTGAAACTTCTTCCCCACACACTGAAACCCTTCCTCAAACACTGAAACCCCTTCCGCACACACTGAAACCCTTCCCCACACACGGAAACCCCTTTCCCACGCACTGAAACCCCGTCCCCAGACACTGTAATCCTTCCCCTCACACTGAAACACTTCCCCACACACTGAAACCCCTTCCCCACACACTGAAACCCATTCCCCAAACACTGAAACCCCTTCCCCACACACTGACCCCCTTCCCCACTCACTGAAAACCTTCCCCACACACTGAAACCCCATCCCCACACACTGAAACCCCCTCCCCACACACCGAAACCCCTTCCCCACACACTGAATACCCTTCCGCACACAATGAAACACCTTCCCCACACAATGAAACACCTTCCCCACACACTGAATCCCCTTCCCCACTCACTGAAACTCCTTTCCCACACACTGAAACCATTACCCACCCTCTGAAACCCCTTCCCCACACAATGAAACAGCTTCCCCAAACACGGAAACCCCTTCCCCACACACTGAAACCCTTCCCCACACACTGAAACCCCTTCCGCACACACTGAAACCCATCCCCACACACTGAAACCCATCCCCACACACTGAAACCCCTTCCCCACACACTGAAAACCCTTCCCCACACACTGAAACACATCCCCACACACTGAAACACCTTCCCCACACACTGAAACCCTTTCCGCACACACTGAAACCCATCCCCACAGACTGAAACCCATCCCCACACACTGAAACCCAACCCCACACACGGAAACACCTTCCCCACACACTGAACCCCTTCCCCACACACTGTAACACATCCCCACACACTGAAACATCTTCCCCACACACTGAAAGCCTGCCCCACACACTGAAACCCTTCCCCACACACTGAAACCCCTACCCCACAGACTGAAACCCCTACCCCACACAATGTAACACCTTCCCAACACACTGAAACCCCTTCCGCACACACGGAAACCCCTTCCCCACACACTGAATACCCTTCCACACACAATGAAACACCTTCCCCGCACAATGAAACACCTTCCCCACACACTGAATCCCCTTCCCCACAAACTGAAATTCCTTCCGCACACAATGAAACACCTTCCCCACACTCTGAAACCCCTTCCCCACTCACTGAAACTTCTTCCCCACACACTGAAACCCTTCCTCAAACACTGAAACCCCTTCCGCACACACTGAAACCCTTCCCCACACACGGAAACCCCTTTCCCACACACTGAAACCCCGTCCCCAGACACTGTAATCCTTCCCCTCACACTGAAACACTTCCCGACACACTGAACCCCTTCCCCACACACTGAAACCCCTTCCCCAAACACTGAAACCCCTTCCCCACACACTGACCCCCTTCCCCACTCACTGAAAACCTTCCCCACACACTGAAACCCCATCCCCACACACTGAAACCCCCTCCCCACACACTGAAACCCCTTCCCCACACACTGAATACCCTTCCGCACACAATGAAACACCTTCCCCACACAATGAAACACCTTCCCCACACACTGAATCCCCTTCCCCACTCACTGAAACTCCTTTCCCACACACTGAAACCATTACCCACCCTCTGAAACCCCTTCCCCACACAATGAAACAGCTTCCCCAAACACGGAAACCCCTTCCCCACACACTGAAACCCTTCCCCACACACTGAAACCCCTTCCGCACACACTGAAACCCATCCCCACACACTGAAACCCATCCCCAAACACTGAAACCCCTTCCCCACACACTGAAAACCCTTCCCCTCACACTGAAACACATCCCCACACACTGAAACACCTTCCCCACACACTGAAACCCTTTCCGCACACACTGAAACCCATCCCCACAGACTGAAACCCATCCCCACACACTGAAACCCAACCCCACACACGGAAACACCTTCCCCATACACTGAACCCCTTCCCCACACACTGTAACACATCCCCACACACTGAAACATCTTCCCCACACACTGAAAGCATGCCCCACACACTGAAACCCTTCCCCACACACTGAAACCCCTACCCCACAGACTGAAACCCCTTCCCCACACACTGTAACACCTTCCCAACACACTGAAACCCCTTCCGCACACACGGAAACCCCTTCCCCACACACTGAATACCCTTCCACACACAATGAAACACCTTCCCCACACAATGAAACACCTTCCCCACACAATGAAACACCTTCCCCACACACTGAATCCCCTTCCCCACAAACTGAAATTCCTTCCGCACACAATGAAACACCTTCCCCACACACTGATACCCCTTCAACACACACTGAAACACCTTCCGCACACACTGAAACCCCTTCCGCAGACACTGAAACCCCTTCCCCACACACTGAAACCCCTTCCACTCACACTGAATCACCTTCCCCACACACTGAAACCCCCTCCCCACACACTGAAACCCCTTCCGCACACAGTGAAACCCTTCCCCACGCACTGAAACCCCTTCCCCAAACACTGAAACACATCCCCACACACTGAAACACCTTCCCCACACACTGATACCCCTTCACCACACACTGAAACACATTCCCCACACACTGAAACCCCTTCCCCACATACTGAAACCCATTCCCCACACACTGAAATGCCTTCCGCACACATTGAAACCCCTTCTGCACACACTGAAACACCATCCCCACACAGTGAAAACCCTTCCCCACACACTGAAACCCTTCCCCACACTCTGAAACCCCATCCCCACTCACTGAAACCCCTTCCCCACACACTGAAACCATTACCCACACTCTGAAACCGCTTCCCCAAACAATGAAACCCCTTCCCCACACACTGAAAACCCTTCCCCACACACTGAAACACATCCCCACACACTGAAACACCTTCCCCACACACTGAAACCCCTTCCGCACACACTGAAACCCATCCCCACACACTGAATCCCATCCCCACACACTGAAACCCAACCCCACACACGGAAACACCTTCCCCACACACTGAACCCCTTCCCCACACACTGTAACACATCCCCACACACTGAAACATCTTCCCCACACACTGAAAGCCTGCCCCACACACTGAAACCCTTCCCCACACACTGAAACCCCTACCCCACAGACTGAAAACCCTTCCCCACACACTGTAACACCTTCCCAACACACTGAAACCCCTTCCGCACACACGGAAACCCCTTCCCCACACACTGAATACCCTTCCACACACAATGAAACACCTTCCCCACACAATGAAACACCTTCCCCACACAATGAAACACCTTCCCCACACACTGAATCCCCTTCCCCACAAACTGAAATTCCTTCCGCACACAATGAAACACCTTCTCCACACACTGATACCCCTTCAACACACACTGAAACACCTTCCGCACACACTGAAACCCCTTCCGCAGACACTGAAACCCCTTCCCCACACACTGAAACCCCTTCCACTCACACTGAATCACCTTCCCCACACACTGAAACCCCCTCCCCACACACTGAAACCCCTTCCGCACACAGTGAAACCCTTCCCCACGCACTGAAACCCCTTCCCCAAACACTGAAACACATCCCCACACACTGAAACACCTTCCCCACACACTGATACCCCTTCACCACTCACTGAAACACATTCCCCACACACTGAAACCCCTTCCCCACATACTGAAACCCATTCCCCACACACTGAAATGCCTTCCGCACACATTGAAACCCCTTCTGCACACACTGAAACACCATCCCCACACAGTGAAAACCCTTCCCCACACACTGAAACCCTTCCCCACACTCTGAAACCCCATCCCCACTCACTGAAACCCCTTCCCCACACACTGAAACCATTACCCACACTCTGAAACCGCTTCCCCAAACAATGAAACCCCTTCCCCACACACTGAAACACCTTCCGCTGAAACTGAAACCCCTTCCGCACACAGTGAAACACTTTCCCCACACACTGAAACACATCCCCATACACTGAAACGCCTCGCCACACACTGAAACCCCTTCAACACACACTGTAACACATCCCCACACACTGAAACATCTTCCCCACACACTGAAAGCATGCCCCACACACTGAAACCCTTCCCCACACACTGAAACCCCTACCCCACAGACTGAAACCCCTTCCCCACACACTGTAACACCTTCCCAACACACTGAAACCCCTTCCGCACACACGGAAACCCCTTCCCCACACACTGAATACCCTTCCACACACAATGAAACACCTTCCCCACACAATGAAACACCTTCCCCACACAATGAAACACCTTCCGCACACACTGAATCCCCTTCCCAACAAACTGAAATTCCTTCCGCACACAATGAAACACCTTCCCCACACACTGATACCCCTTCAACACACACTGAAACACCTTCCGCACACACTGAAACCCCTTCCGCAGACACTGAAACCCCTTCCCCACACACTGAAACCCCTTCCACTCACACTGAATCACCTTCCCCACACACTGAAACCCCCTCCCCACACACTGAAACCCCTTCCGCACACAGTGAAACCCTTCCCCACGCACTGAAACCCCTTCCCCAAACACTGAAACACATCCCCACACACTGAAACACCTTCCCCACACACTGATACCCCTTCACCACACACTGAAACACATTCCCCACACACTGAAACCCCTTCCCCACATACTGAAACCCATTCCCCACACACTGAAATGCCTTCCGCACACATTGAAACCCCTTCTGCACACACTGAAACACCATCCCCACACAGTGAAAACCCTTCCCCACACACTGAAACCCTTCCCCACACTCTGAAACCCCTTCAACACACACTGAAACCCCTTCCCCACACACTGAAACCATTACCCACACTCTGAAACCGCTTCCCCAAACAATGAAACCCCTTCCCCACACACTGAAAACCCTTCCCCACACACTGAAACACATCCCCACACACTGAAACACCTTCCCCACACACTGAAACCCTTCCGCACACACTGAAACCCATCCCCACACACTGAATCCCATCCCCACACACTGAAACCCAACCCCACACACGGAAACACCTTCCCCACACACTGAACCCCTTCCCCACACACTGTAACACATCCCCACACACTGAAACATCTTCCCCACACACTGAAAGCCTGCCCCACACACTGAAACCCTTCCCAACACACTGAAACCCCTACCCCACTGACTGAAACCCCTTCCCCACACACTGTAACACCTTCCCAACACACTGAAACCCCTTCCGCACACACGGAAACCCCTTCCCCACACACTGAATACCCTTCCACACACAATGAAACACCTTCCCCACACAATGAAACACCTTCCCCACACAATGAAACACCTTCCCCACACACTGAATCCCCTTCCCTACAAACTGAAATTCCTTCCGCACACAATGAAACACCTTCCCCACACACTGATACCCCTTCAACACACACTGAAACACCTTCCGCACACACTGAAACCCCTTCCGCAGACACTGAAACCCCTTCCCCACACACTGAAACCCCTTCCACTCACACTGAATCACCTTCCCCACACACTGAAACCCCCTCCCCACACACTGAAACCCCTTCTGCACACAGTGAAACCCTTCCCCACGCACTGAAACCCCTTCCCCAAACACTGAAACACATCCCCACACACTGAAACACCTTCCCCACACACTGATACCCCTTCACCACTCACTGAAACACATTCCCCACACACTGAAACCCCTTCCCCACATACTGAAACCCATTCCCCACACACTGAAATGCCTTCCGCACACATTGAAACCCCTTCTGCACACACTGAAACACCATCCCCACACACTGAATCCCCTTCCCCACAAACTGAAACTCCTTCCGCACACAATGAAACACCTTCCCCACACACTGAAACCCCTTCAAGACACACTGAAACACCTTCCGCACACACTGAAACCCCTTCCGCAGACACTGAAACCCCTTCCCCACACTCTGAAACCCCTTCCACACACACTGAAACACCTTCCCCACACACTGAAACCCCCTCCCCACACACTGAAACCCCTTCCGCACACAGTGAAACCCTTCCCCACGCACTGAAACCCCTTCCCCAAACACTGAAACACATCCCCACACACTGAAACACCTTCCCCACACACTGATACCCCTTCACCACACAATGAAACACCTTCCCCACACACTGAAACCCCTTCAACACACACTGAAACACCTTCCGCACACACTGAAACCCCTTCCGCAGACACTGAAACCCCTTCCCCACACACTGAAACCCCTTCCACACACACTGAAACACCTTCCCCACACACTGAAACCCCCTCCCCACACAATGAAACCCCTTCTGCACACAGTGAAACCCTTCCCCACGCACTGAAACCCCTTCCCCAAACACTGAAACACATCCCCACACACTGAAACACCTTCCCCACACACTGATACCACTTCACCACACACTGAAACACATTCCCCACACACTGAAACCCCTTCCCCACATACTGAAACCCATTCCCCACACACTGGAATGCCTTCCGCACACATTGAAACCCCTTCTGCACACAGTGAAACACCATCCCCACACAGTGAAAACCCTTCCCCACACACTGAAACCCTTCCCCACTCTCTGAAACCCCATCCCCACTCACTGAAACACCTTCCCCACACACTGAAACGCCTTCCACACACACTGAAATACCTTCCCCACACACTGAAACCCCTTCTGCACACACTGAAACACCATCCCCACACAGTGAAAACCCTTCCCCACACACTGAAACCCTTCCCCACACTCTGAAGCCCCATGCTCACTCACTGAAACCCCTTCCCCACACACTGAAACCATTACCCACACTCTGAAACCGCTTCCCCAAACAATGAAACCCCTTCCCCACACACTGAAACACCTTCCGCTGAAACTGAAACCCCTTCCGCACACAGTGAAACACTTTCCCCACACACTGAAACACTTTCCCCACACACTGCAACGCCTTTCCCACACACTGAAACACATCCCCACATACTGAAACCCATTCCCCACAAACTGAAACACATCCCCACACACTGAAACGCCTTCCCCACACACTGAAACACATACCCACACACTGATACAACTTTACCACAGACTGAAACCCCTTCCCCAAACACTGAAACCCCCTGTGCACTCAGTGAAACCCTTCCCCACATACTGAAACCCCTTCCCCACACACTGAAATACCTTCTCCACACCCTGAAACCCTTCCCCACACACTAAAACCCCTTTCCCAATCACTGAAACCCCGTCCCCAGACACTGTAATCCTTCCCCACACACTGAAACACTTCCCCACACAGTGAAACCCTTCCCCACACACGGAAACCCCTTTCCCAATCACTGAAACCCCGTCCCCAGACACTGTAATCCTTCCCCACACACTGAAACACTTCCCCACACACTGAAACCCCTTCCCCACACACTGAAACCCCTTCCCCACACACTGAAACCCCTTTCCCACACACTGACCCCATTCCCCACTCACTGAAACCCTTCCCCACACACTGAAACCCCTTCCCCACATACGGAAACCCCTTCCCCACACACTGAAACAACTTCCCCACACACAGAAACGCCTTCCCCACACACTGAATACCCTTCCGCACACAATGAAACACCTTCCCCACACAATGAAACACCTTCCCCACACACTGAATCCCCTTCCCCACAAACTGAAACTCCTTCCGCACACAATGAAACACCTTCCCCACACACTGAAACCCCTTCAAGACACACTGAAACACCTTCCGCACACACTGAAACCCCTTCCGCAGACACTGAAACCCCTTCCCCACACTCTGAAACCCCTTCCACACACACTGAAACACCTTCCCCACACACTGAAACCCCCTCCCCACACACTGAAACCCCTTCCGCACACAGTGAAACCCTTCCCCACGCACTGAAACCCCTTCCCCAAACACTGAAACACATCCCCACACACTGAAACACCTTCCCCACACACTGATACCCCTTCACCACACAATGAAACACCTTCCCCACACACTGAAACCCCTTCAACACACACTGAAACACCTTCCGCACACACTGAAACCCCTTCCGCAGACACTGAAACCCCTTCCCCACACACTGAAACCCCTTCCACACACACTGAAACACCTTCCCCACACACTGAAACCCCCTCCCCACACACTGAAACCCCTTCCGCACACAGTGAAACCCTTCCCCACGCACTGAAACCCCTTCCCCAAACACTGAAACACATCCCCACACACTGAAACACCTTCCCCACACACTGATACCACTTCACCACACACTGAAACACATTCCCCACACACTGAAACCCCTTCCCCACATACTGAAACCCATTCCCCACACACTGGAATGCCTTCCGCACACATTGAAACCCCTTCTGCACACAGTGAAACACCATCCCCACACAGTGAAAACCCTTCCCCACACACTGAAACCCTTCCCCACACTCTGAAACCCCATCCCCACTCACTGAAACCCCTTCCCCACACACTGAAACCATTACCCACATTCTGAAACCCCTTCCCCACACAATGAAACACCTTCCCCAAACACTGAAACCCCTTCCCCACACACTGAAACCCTTCCCCACACACTGAAACACCTTGCCCACACACTGAAACCCCATCCGCACACACTGAACCCCCTTCCCCACACACTGAACCCCTTCCTCAATCACAGAAAACCCTTCCGCACTCAGTGAAACCCTTCCCCACATACTGAAACCCCTTCCCCACACACTGAAACACCTTCCCCACACACTGAAACCCTTCCCCACACACTGAAACCCTTCACCACACACTGAAACACCTTCCCCACAGACTGAAACCCCTTCCGCACACACTGAAACCCCTTCCCCACACACTGAACCCCTTCCCCAATCACTGAAACCCCTTCCGTACTCAGTGAAACCCTTCCCCGCATACTGAAACCCCTTCCCCACACACTGAAACACCTTCCCCACACACTGAAACCATTACCCACACTCTGAAACCCCTTCCGCACACAATGAAACAGCTTCCCCAAACACTGAAACCCCTTCACCACACACTGAAACCCTTCCCCACACAGTGAAACACCATCCCCACACACTGAATCCCCTTCCGCACACACTGAAACCCTTTCCCCACACACTGAACCCCTTCCCCAATCACTGAAACCCCTTCCGCACTCAGTGAAACCCTTCCCCACATACTGAAACCCCTTCCCCACACACTGAAACACCTTCCCCACACATTGAAACCCTTCCCCACACACAGAAACACCTTCCCCACACACTGAAACCCCTTTCGCACACACTGAAACACCTTCCCCACACACTGAAACCACTTCCGCACACACTGCAACACATTCCCCACACAATGAAACCCTTCCCCACTCACTGAAACCCCTTCCGCAAACACTGAAACCCTTCCCCACATACTGAAACCCCATCCCCACGACACTGAAACCCCGTCCCCACACACTGTAAACCTTCCCCACACACTGAAACCCCTTCTCCACACACTGAAACACCTTCCACACACACTGAAAGCCTGCCCCACACACAGAAACCCTTCCCCACACACTGAAACCCCTACCCCACATACTGAAACCCCTTCCCCACACACTGTAACACCTTCCCAACACACTGAAACCCCTTCCGCACACACTGAAACCCCTTCCCCACACACTGAATACCCTTCCACACACAATGAAACAACTTCCCCACACAACGAAACACCTTCCCCACACACAGAATCCCCTTCCCCACACACTGAAACCCCTTCCGCACACAATGAAACACCTTCCCCACACACTGAAACCCCTTCCCCACACACTGAAACACCTTCCGCAGAAACTGAAACCCCTTCCGCACACACTGAAACACTTTCCCCACACACTGAAACGCCTCCCCACACACTGAAACCCCTTCAACACACACTGAAACACCTTCCACACACTGCAACCCCTTCCCCACACACTGAAACACATCCCCACACACTGAAACCCCTTCCCCACAAACTGAAACACATCCCCACACACTGAAACACCTTCACCACAGACTGAAACCCCTTCACCAAACACTGAAACCCCTTGTGCACTCAGTGAAACCCTTCCCCACACACTGAAACACCTTCCCCACACACTGAAAGCCTTCCCCACACACTGAAACCCCTTCCGCACACACTGAAACCCTTCCCCACACACGGAAACCCCTTTCCCACACACTGAAACCCCGTCCCCAGACAGTGTAATCCTTCCGCTCACACTGAAACACTTCCCCACACACTGAAACCCCTTCCCCACACACTGAAACCCCTTCCCCACACACTGAAACCCCTTCCCCATACACTGACCCCCTTCCCCACTCGCAGAAACCCATCCACACACACTGAAACCCATTCCCCACATACTGAAACCCCTTCCCCACACACTGAAACAACTTCCCCACACACTGAAACCCCTTCCGCGCACAGTTAAACCCATCCCCACACACTGACTACCCTTCCGCACAAACTGAAACCCCTTCCCCACACACTGAATACCCTTCCGCACACAATGAAACACCTTCCCCACACAATGAAACACCTTCCCCACACACTGAATCCCCTTCCCCACTCACTGAAACCCCTTTCACACACACTGAAACCATTACCCACACTCTGAAACCCCTTCCTCACACAATGAAACACCATCCCCAAACACTGAAACCCCTTCCCCACACACTGAAACCCTTCCCCACACACTGAAACACTTTCCCCACACACTGAAACCCCTTCCGCACACACTGAAACCCATCTCACACACTGAAACCCTTCCCCACTCACTGAAACCCCTTCCCCACACACTGAAACCCCTTCCCCACACACTGAAACCCATCCCCACACACTGAAACCCATCCCCACACACTGAAACCCAACCCCACACACTGAAACATCTTCCCCACACACTGAACCCCTTCCCCACACACTGTAACACATCCCCACACACTGAAACATCTTCCCCACACACTGGAACCCCTTCCCCACACACTGAAACACCTCCCCCACACACTGAAACACCTTCCCCACAAACTGAAATCCCTTTCCCACACACTGAAATACCTTCCCCAGACACTGAAACAACTTCCCCACACACTGAAACCCCTTCACTACACAGTGAAACCCTACCCCACACACTGAAACCTCTTCCACACGCACTGAAACCCCTTCCACACACACCGAAACCCCTTCCGCACACACTGTAACACATTCCCCACACACTGAAACTCTTCCTCACACACAGATACCCCTTCCGCACACACTGCAACACATTCCCCACACACTGAAACCCTTCCTCACACACAGCTACCCCTTCCACACAAACTGAAACCCTTCCCCACACACTGAAACCTCTACCCCACATACTGAAACCCCTTCCACACACACTGAAACACCTTCCCCACACACCGAAACCCATTCCGCACACAGTTAAACACTTCCCCACACCCTGAAACCCCTTCCCCACACATTGAAACTCTTTCCCCACACACTTGAACCGCTTCCCCACACACTGAAACACCTTCCCCACTCACCAAAACATCTTCCCCACACACTGAGAACCCTTCCCCACAAACTGAAACACCTTCCCCACACACTGAAAGCCTGCCCCACACACTGAAACCCTTCCCCACACACTGAAACCCCTACCCCACATACTGAAACCCCTTCCCCACACACTGCAACACCTTCCCAACACACTGAAACCCCTTCCCCACACACTGAATACCCTTCCACACACAATGAAACACCTTCCCCACACAATGAAACACCTTCCCCACACACAGAATCCCCTTCCCCACACACTGAAACCCCTTCCTCACACAATGAAACACCTTCCCCACACACTGAAACACCTTCCGCAGATACTGAAACCCCTTCCGCACACACGGAAACACTTTCCCCACACACTGAAACACATCCCCACACACTGAAACGGCTCCACACACTCTGAAACCCCTTCAACACACACTGAAACACCTTCCCCACACACTGAAACCCTTCCCCACACACTGAAACACCTTCCCCACACACTGAAACCCCTTCCGCACACACTGAAACCCATCTCACACACTGAAACCCATCCCCACTCACTGAAACCCCTTCCCCACACACTGAAACCCCTTCCCCACACACTGCAACCCATCCCCACACACTGAAACCCATCCCCACACACTGAAACCCAACCCCACACACCGAAACATCTTCCCCACACACTGAACCCCTTCCCCACACACTGTAACACATCCCCACACACTGAAACATCTTCCCCACACACTGAAACCCCTTCCCCACACACTGAAACACCTCCCCCACACACTGAAACACCTTCCCCACAAGCTGAAATCCCTTTCCCACACACTGAAATACCTTCCCCAGACACTGAAACAACTTCCCCACACACTGATACCCCTTCACCACACAGTGAAAACCTACCCCACACACTGAAACCTCTTCCACACGCACTGAAACCCCTTCCACACACACCGAAACCCCTTCCGCACACACTGTAACACATTCCCCACACACTGAAACTCTTCCTCACACACAGATACCCCTTCCGCACACACTGCAACACATTCCCCACACACTGAAACCCTTCCTCACACACAGATACCCCTTCCACACACACTGAAACCCTTCCCCACACACTGAAACCCCTACCCCACATACTGAAACCCCTTCCACACACACTGAAACACCTTCCCCACACACCGAAACCCATTCTGCACACAGTTAAACCCTTCCCCACACCCTGAAACCCCCTCCCCACACATTGAAACCTTTTCCCCACACACTTGAACCGCTTCCCCACACACTGAAACACCTTCCCCACACACCAAAACATCATCCCCACACACTGAGAACCCTTCCCCACACACTGAAACACCTTCCCCACACACTGAAAGCCTGCCCCACACACTGAAACCCTTCCCCACACACTGAAACCCCTACCCCACATACTGAAACCCCTTCCCCACACACTGCAACACCTTCCCAAGACACTGAAACCCCTTCCGCACACACTGAAACCCCTTCCCCACACACTGAATACCCTTCCACACACAATGAAACACCTTCCCCACACAATGAAACACCTTCCCCACACACAGAATCCCCTTCGCCACACACTGAAACCCCTTCCCCACACACTGAAACACCTTCCGCAGAAACTGAAACCCCTTCCGCACACACTGAAACACTTTCCCCACACACTGAAACACATCCCCACACACTGAAACGCCTCCCCACACTCTGAAACCCCTTCAACACACACTGAAACACCTTCCCCACACACTGCAACCCCTTTCCCACACACTGAAACACATCCCCACATACTGAAACCCCTTCCCCACAAACTGAAACACATCCCCACACACTGAAACGCCTTCCCCGCACACTGAAACCCTACCCCACACACTGAAACACCTTCACCACAGACTGAAACCCCTTCCCCAAACACTGAAACCCCTTGTGCACTCAGTGAAACCCTTCCCCACAGACTGAAACCCCTTCCCCACACACTGAAACACCTTCCCCACACACTGTAACACATCCCCACACACTGAAACATCTTCCCCACACACTGAAACCCCTTCCCCACACACTGAAACACCTCCCCCACACACTGAAACACCTTCCCCACAAACTGAAATCCCTTTCCCACACACTGAAATACCTTCCCCAGACACTGAAACAACTTCCCCACACACTGATACCCCTTCACCACACAGTGAAACCCTACCCCACACACTGAAACCTCTTCCCCACGCACTGATACCCCTTCCACAGACACCGAAACCCGTTCCCCACACACTGAAACCCTTCCTCACACACAGATACCCCTTCCGCACACACTGCAACACATTCCCCACTCAATGAAACCCTTCTTCACACACAGATACCCCTTCCACACACACTGAAACCCTTCCCCACACACAGAAACCCCTACCCCACATACTGAAACCCCTTCCCCACATACTGAAACCCCTTCCCCACACACTGAAACAACTTCCCCACACACTGAAACCCCTTCCGCGCACAGTTAATCCCATCCCCACACACTGAAACCCCCTCCCCACACACTGAAACCCCTTCCCCACACACTGAATACCCTTCCGCACACAATGAAACACCTTCCCCACACAATGAAACACCTTCCCCACACACTGAATCCCCTTCCCCACAAACTGAAACTCCTTCCACACACAATGAAACACCTTCCCGACACACTGAAACCCCTTCAACAGACACTGAAACACCTTCCGCACACACTGAAACCCCTTCCGCAGACACTGAAACCCATCCCCACACACTGAAACCCCTTCCACACACACTGAAACACCTTCCCCACACACTGAACCCCTTCCCCACACACTGTAACACATCCCCACACACTGAAACATCTTCCCCACACACTGAAACCCCTTCCCCACACACTGAAACACCTCCCCCACACACTGAAACACCTTCCCCACAAACTGAAATCCCTTTCCCACACACTGAAATACCTTCCCCAGACACTGAAACAACTTCCCCACACACTGATACCCCTTCACCACACAGTGAAACCCTACCCCACACACTGAAACCTCTTCCCCACGCACTGATACCCCTTCCACAGACACCGAAACCCCTTCCCCACACACTGAAACCCTTCCTCACACACAGATACCCCTTCCGCACACACTGCAACACATTCCCCACACAATGAAACCCTTCTTCACACACAGATACCCCTTCCACACACACTGAAACCCTTCCCCACACACAGAAACCCCTACCCGACATACTGAAACCCCTTCCACACACACTGAAACACCTTCCCCACACACCAAAACCCATTCCGCACACAGTTAAACCCTTCCCCACACCCTGAAACCCCCTCCCGACACATTGAAACCCCTTCCCACACACTAGAACCGCTTCCCCACACACTGAAACACCTTCCCCACACACCAAAACATCTTCCCCACACACTGAGAACCCTTCCCCACACACTGAAACACCTTCCCCACACACTGAAAGACTGCCCCACACACTGAAACCCTTCCCCACACACTGAAACCCCTACCCCACATACTGAAACCCCTTCCCCACACACTGCAACACCTTCCCAACACACTGAAACCCCTTCCGCACACACTGAAATCCCTTCCCCACACACTGAATACCCTTCCACACACAATGAAACACCTTCCCCACACAATGAAACACCTTCCCCACACACAGAATCCCCTTCCCCACACACTGAAACCCCTTCCTCACACAATGAAACACCTTCCCCACACACTGAAACACCTTCCGCAGATACTGAAACCCCTTCCGCACACACGGAAACACTTTCCCCACACACTGAAACACATCCCCACACACTGAAACGCCTCCCCACACTCTGAAACCCCTTCAACACACACTGAAACACCTTTCCCACACACTGCAACCCCTTTCCCACACACTGAAACACATCCCCACATACTGAAACCCCTTCCCCACAAACTGAAAAACATCCCCACACACTAAAACACCTTCACCACAGACTGAAACCCCTTCCCCAAACACTGAAACCCCTTGTGCACTCAGTGAAACCTTTCCCCACATACTGAAACACCTTCCCCACACACTGAAATACCTTCCCCACACACTGAAACCCTTCCCCACACACTGAAACGCCTTCCGCACACACTGAAACCCTTCCCCACACACGGAAACCCCTTTCCCACACACTGAAACCCCGTCCCCAGACACTGTAATCCTGCCCCACACACTGAAACACTTCCCCACACACTGAAACCCCTTCCCCACACACTGAAACCCCTTCCCCACACACTGAAACCCCTTCCCCACACACTGACGCCCTTCCCCCCTCACTGAAACGCTTCCCCACACACTGAAACCCCTTCCCCACATACTGAAACCCCTTCCCCACACACTGAAACAACTTCCCCACACACTGAAACCCCTTCCGCGCACAGTTAAACCCATTCCCACACACTGAAACCCCCTCCCCACACACTGAAACCCCTTCCCCACACACTGAATACCCTTCCGCACACAATGAAAAACCTTCCCCACACAGTGAAACACCTTCCCCACACACTGAATCCCCTTCCCCACAAACTGAAACTCCTTCCGCACAAAATGAAACACCTTCCCGACACACGGAAACCCCTTCAACAGACACTGAAACGCCTTCCACACACACTGAAACCCCTTCTGCAGACACTGAAACCCCTTCCCCACACACTGAAACCCCTTCAACACACACTGAAACACCTTCCCGACACACTGAAACACATCCCCACACACTGAAACCCCTTCCCCACACACTGAAACACATACCCACACAGTGAAACCCTTCCCCACACACTGAAATACCTTCCCCACACACTGAAACAGATCCCCACACACTGAAACCCCTTCCCCACACACTGAAACACATACCCACACACTGCAACCCCTTCCCAGACACTGAAACACCTTCCCCACACACTGAAACACATTCCCCACACACTGAAACCCCTTCCGCACACAGTGAAACCCCTCCCCACACACTGACCCCCTTCCCCAGTCACTGAAACGCTTCCCCACATACTGAAAACCCTTCCCCACACACTGAAACAACTTCCCCACACACTGAAACCCCTTCCGCGCACAGTTAAACACATCCCCACACACTGAAACCCCCTCCCCACACACTGACACCCCTTCCCCACACACTGAATACCCTTCCGCACACAATGAAACACCTTCCCCACACAATGAAACACCTTCCCCACACACTGAATCCCCTTCCCCACAAACTGAAACTCCTTCCGCACACAATGAAACACCTTCCCGACACAGTGAAGCCCCTTCAACACACACTGAAACACCTTCCGCACACACTGAAACCCCTTCCGCAGACACTGAAAGCACTTCCCCACACACTGAAACCCCCTCCCCACACACATAAACCCCTTCCGCACACAGTTGAAACCTTCCCCACGCACTGAAACCCCTTCTCCAGACTCTTAAACACATCCCCACACACTGAAACCCCTTCCCCACACACTGATACCCCTTCACCACACACTGAAACACATTCCCCACACACTTAAACCCCTTCCCCACATAGTGAAACCCATTCCCCATACACTGAAATGCCTTCTGCACACACTGAAACCCCTTCTGCACACACTGAAACACCATCCCCACACAGTGAAACCCTTCCCCACACACTGAAATACCTTCCCCACACACTGAAACACATCCCCACACACTGAAACCCCTTCCCCACACACTGAAACACATACACACACACTGAAACACCTTCCCACACACTGAAACACCTTCCCCACACACTGAAACACTCTCCCCACACACTGAAACCCCTTCCGCACACAGTGAAACCCCTCCCCACATACTCAAACCCCTTCCCCACACACTGAAACACATCCCCACACACTGAAACCCCATCCACACACACTGAAACCCCTTCCGCACACACTGAAACACCTTCCCCACAAACTGAAACCCCTTCCCCACACACTGAAACCTCTACCGCACACACTGAAACCCCTTCCACACACTCTGAAACACCTTCCCCACACACTGAAACCCCTTCCCCACACACTGAAACCCCTTCCGCACACACGGAAACACCTTCCCCACACACTGAAACCCCTTCCTCACACACTGAAACCCCTTCCGCACACAGTGAAACCCTTCCCCACACACGGAAACCCCTTCCCCACACACTGAAACCCCTTCTCCACACACTGAATCACATCCCCACACACTGAAACCCCTTCCCCACACACTGAAACCCCTTCCCCACACACTGAAACCCTTCCCCACCTTCTGAAACCCCTTCCCCACTCACTGAAACCCCTTTCCCACACACTGGAACCATTACCCACACTCTGAAACCCCTTCCCCACACAATGAAACACCTTCCCCAAACACTGAAACCCCTTCCCCACACACTGAAACCCCTTCCACACACACTGAAACACCTTCCCCACACACTGAAACCCCTTCCGCACACACTGAAACCCATCCCCACACACTGAAACCCATCCCCACACACTGAACCCCCTTCCCCACACACTGAAACCCCTTCCCCACACACTGAAACACATCCCCACACACAGAAACACCTTCCCCACACACTGAAACCCCTTCCGCACACACTGAAACCCATCCCCACTCACTGAAACCCATCCCCACGCACTGAAACACAACCCCACACACTGAAACACTTCCCCACACACTGAAACCCTTCCCCACCTTCTGAAACCCCTTCCCCACTCACTGAAACCCCTTTCCCACACACTGGAACCATTACCCACACTCTGAAACCCCTTCCCCACACAATGAAACACCTTCCCCAAACACTGAAACCCCTTCCCCACACACTGAAACCCCTTCCACACACACTGAAACACCTTCCCCACACACTGAAACCCCTTCCGCACACACTGAAACCCATCCCCACACACTGAAACCCATCCCCACACACTGAACCCCCTTCCCCACACACTGAAACCCCTTCCCCACACACTGAAACACATCCCCACACACAGAAACACCTTCCCCACACACTGAAACCCCTTCCGCACACACTGAAACCCATCCCCACACACTGAAACCCATCCCCACGCACTGAAACACAACCCCACACACTGAAACACTTCCCCACACACTGAACCCCTTCGCCACACACTGTAACACATCCCCACACACTGACACATCATCCCCACACACTGAAACACCTCCCCCACACACTGAAACACCTTCCCCACAAACAGAAATCCCTTCCCCACACACTGAAATACCTTCCCCAGACACTGAAACAACTTCCCAACACACTGATACCCCTTCGCCACACAGTGAAACCCTACCCCACACACTGATACCTCTTCCCCATGCACTGAATCCCCTTCCACACAAACTGAAACACCTTCCCCACACACTGAAACACCTTCCCCATGCACCGAAACCCCTTCTGCACACACTGTAACTCATTCCCCACACACTGAAACCCTTCCTCACACACAGATACCCCTTCCGCACACACTGAATCCCTTCCCCACACACTGAAACCCTTCCCCACACACTGAAACCCCTACCCCACATACTGAAACCCCTACCACACACACTGAAACACCTTCCCCACACACCGAAACCCATTCCTCACACATTGAAACCCCATCCCCACACACTGAATTCCCTTCCACACACAATGAAACACCTTCCCCACACAATGAAACACCTTCCGCACACACAGAATCCCCTTCCCCACACACTGAAACGCCTTCCGCACACAATGAAACACCTTCCCCACACACTGAAACCCCTTCCCCACACACTGAAACACCTTCCGCACAAACTGAAACCCCATCCGCACACACTGAAACACCTTCCCCACTCACTGAATCCCCTTCCCCACATACTGAAACACCTTCCCCACACACTGAAAGGCCTTCCACACACACTGAAATACCATCCCCACACACTGAAACCCCTTCCCCACACACTGAAACACATCCCCACACACTGAAACCCCTTCACCACACACTAAAACCCTTCCCCACACACTGAGACCCCTTCCACACAGACTGCAATACCTTCCCACACACTCAAACCCTTTCCCACACACAGAAACCCCTACCCCACATACTGAAACCCCTTCCCCACACACTGAAACAACTTCCCCACACACTGAAAAACTTTCCGCACACAGTTAAACCCTTCCCCACACACTGAAACCCCCTACCCACACATTGAAACCCCTTCCCCACACACTGAATACCCTTCCACACACAATGAAACACCTTCCCCACACAATGAAACAACTTCCACACACACAGAATCCCCTTCCCCACACACTGAAACGCCACCCGCACAGAACGAAACACCTTCCCCACAAACTGAAACCCCTTCCCCACACACTGAAACACCTTCCACACAAACTGAAACCCCATCTGCACACACTGAAACACCTGCCCCGCACACTGAATCCACTTCCCCACACACTGAAACACCTTCCCCACACACTGAAACGCCTTCCACACACACTGAAATACCTTCCCCACACATTGAAACCCCTTCTGCACACACTGAAACACCATCCCCACACAGTGAAAACCCTTCCCCACACACTGAAACCCTTCCCCACACTCTGAAGCCCCATCCCCACTCCCTGAAACCCCTTCCCCACACACTGAAACCATTACCCACACTCTGAAACCGCTTCCCCAAACAATGAAACCCCTTCCCCACACACTGAAACACCTTCCGCTGAAACTGAAACCCCTTCCGCACACAGTGAAACACTTTCCCCACACACTGAAACACATCCCCACACACTGAAACGCCTCGCCACACACTGAAACCCCTTCAACACACACTGAAACACCTTCCCCACACACTGCAACGCCTTTCCCACACACTGAAACACATCCCCACATACTGAAACCCCTTCCCCACAAACTGAAACACATCCCCACACACTGAAACGCCTTCCCCACACACTGAAACACATCCCCACACACTGATACACCTTCACCACAGACTGAAACCCCTTCCCCCACACTGAAACCCCTTCCACACACACTGAAACACCTTCCCCACACACTGAAACCCCTTCCGCACACACTGAAACCCATCCCCACACACTGAAACCCATCCCCACACACTGAACCCCCTTCCCCACACACTGAAACCCCTTCCCCACACACTGAAACACATCCCCACACACAGAAACACCTTCCCCACACACTGAAACCCCTTCCGCACACACTGAAACCCATCCCCACACACTGAAACCCATCCCCACACACTGAAACATCATCCCCACACACTGAAACACCTCCCCCACACACTGAAACACCTTCCCCACAAACAGAAATCCCTTCCCCACACACTGAAATACCTTCCCCAGACACTGAAACAACTTCCCCACACACTGATACCCCTTCGCCACACAGTGAAACCCTACCCCACACACTGATACCTCTTCCCCATGCACTGAATCCCCTTCCACACAAACTGAAACACCTTCCCCACACACTGAAACACCTTCCCCATGCACCGAAACCCCTTCTGCACACACTGTAACTCATTCCCCACACACTGAAACCCTTCCTCACACACAGATACCCCTTCCGCACACACTGAATCCCTTCCCCACACACTGAAACCCTTCCCCACACACTGAAACCCCTACCCCACATACTGAAACCCCTACCACACACACTGAAACACCTTCCCCACACACCGAAACCCATTCCTCACACATTGAAACCCCATCCCCACACACTGAATTCCCTTCCACACACAATGAAACACCTTCCCCACACAATGAAACACCTTCCGCACACACAGAATCCCCTTCCCCACACACTGAAACGCCTTCCGCACACAATGAAACACCTTCCCCACACACTGAAACCCCTTCCCCACACACTGAAACACCTTCCGCACAAACTGAAACCCCATCCGCACACACTGAAACACCTTCCCCACTCACTGAATCCCCTTCCCCACATACTGAAACACCTTCCCCACACACTGAAAGGCCTTCCACACACACTGAAATACCATCCCCACACACTGAAACCCCTTCCCCACACACTGAAACACATCCCCACACACTGAAACCCCTTCACCACACACTAAAACCCTTCCCCACACACTGAGACCCCTTCCACACAGACTGCAATACCTTCCCACACACTCAAACCCTTTCCCACACACAGAAACCCCTACCCCACATACTGAAACCCCTTCCCCACACACTGAAACAACTTCCCCACACACTGAAAAACTTTCCGCACACAGTTAAACCCTTCCCCACACACTGAAACCCCCTACCCACACATTGAAACCCCTTCCCCACACACTGAATACCCTTCCACACACAATGAAACACCTTCCCCACACAATGAAACAACTTCCACACACACAGAATCCCCTTCCCCACACACTGAAACGCCACCCGCACAGAACGAAACACCTTCCCCACAAACTGAAACCCCTTCCCCACACACTGAAACACCTTCCACACAAACTGAAACCCCATCTGCACACACTGAAACACCTGCCCCGCACACTGAATCCACTTCCCCACACACTGAAACACCTTCCCCACACACTGAAACGCCTTCCACACACACTGAAATACCTTCCCCACACATTGAAACCCCTTCTGCACACACTGAAACACCATCCCCACACAGTGAAAACCCTTCCCCACACACTGAAACCCTTCCCCACACTCTGAAGCCCCATCCCCACTCACTGAAACCCCTTCCCCACACACTGAAACCATTACCCACACTCTGAAACCGCTTCCCCAAACAATGAAACCCCTTCCCCACACACTGAAACACCTTCCGCTGAAACTGAAACCCCTTCCGCACACAGTGAAACACTTTCCCCACACACTGAAACACATCCCCACACACTGAAACGCCTCGCCACACACTGAAACCCCTTCAACACACACTGAAACACCTTCCCCACACACTGCAACGCCTTTCCCACACACTGAAACACATCCCCACATACTGAAACCCCTTCCCCACAAACTGAAACACATCCCCACACACTGAAACGCCTTCCCCACACACTGAAACACATCCCCACACACTGATACACCTTCACCACAGACTGAAACCCCTTCCCCAAACACTGAAACCCCCTGTGCACTCAGTGAAACCATTCCCCACACACTGAAACCCCTTCCCCACACACTGAAATACCTTCTCCACACCCTGAAACCCTTCCCCACACACTGAAACCCCTTTCCCAATCACTGAAACCCCGTCCCCAGACACTGTAATCCTTCCCCACACACTGAAACACTTCCCCACACAGTGAAACCCTTCCCCACACACTGAAACCCCTTCCGCACACAGTGAAACCCTTCCCCACGCACTGAAACCCCTTCCCCAAACACTGAAACACATCCCCACACACTGAAACACCTTCCCCACACACTGATACCCCTTCACCACACAATGAAACACCTTCCCCACACATTGAAACCCTTCCCCACACACTGAAACACCTTCCCCACACACTGAAACCCCTTTCGCACACACTGAAACACCTTCCCCACACACTGAAACTACTTCCGCACACACTGCAACACATTCCCCACACACTGAAACCCTTCCCCACTCACTGAAACCCCTTCCGCAAACACTGAAACCCTTCCCCACATACTGAAACCCAATCCCCACGACACTGAAACCCCTTCTCCACACACTGAAACACCTTCCACACACACTGAAAGCCTGCCCCACACACAGAAACCCTTCCCCACACACTGAAACCCCTACCCCACATACTGAAACCCCTTCCCCACACACTGTAACACCTTCCCAACACACTGAAACCCCTTCCGCACACACTGAAACCCCTTCCCCACACACTGAATACCCTTCCACACACAATGAAACAACTTCCCCACACAACGAAACACCTTCCCCACACACAGAATCCCCTTCCCCACACACTGAAACCCCTTCCGCACACAATGAAACACCTTCCCCACACACTGAAACCCCTTCCCCACACACTGAAACACCTTCCGCAGAAACTGAAACCCCTTCCGCACACACTGAAACACTTTCCCCACACACTGAAACGCCTCCCCACACACTGAAACCCCTTCAACACACACTGAAACACCTTCCACACACTGCAACCCCTTCCCCACACACTGAAACACATCCCCACACACTGAAACCCCTTCCCCACAAACTGAAACACCTTCACCACAGACTGAAACCCCTTCACCAAACACTGAAACCCCTTGTGCACTCAGTGAAACCCTTCCCCACACACTGAAACACCTTCCCCACACACTGAAAGCCTTCCCCACACACTGAAACCCCTTCCGCACACACTGAAACCCTTCCCCACACACGGAAACCCCTTTCCCACACACTGAAACCCCGTCCCCAGACAGTGTAATCCTTCCGCTCACACTGAAACACTTCCCCACACACTGAAACCCCTTCCCCACACACTGAAACCCCTTCCCCACACACTGAAACCCCTTCCCTATACACTGACCCCCTTCCCCACTCGCAGAAACCAATCCACACACACTGAAACCCATTCCCCACATTCTGAAACCCCTTCCCCACACACTGAAACAACTTCCCCACACACTGAAACCCCTTCCGCGCACAGTTAAACCCATCCCCACACACTGACTACCCTTCCGCACACACTGAAACCCCTTCCCCACACACTGAATACCCTTCCGCACACAATGAAACACCTTCCCCACACAATGAAACACCTTCCCCACACACTGAATCCCCTTCCCCACTCACTGAAACCCCTTTCACACACACTGAAACCATTACCCACACTCTGAAACCCCTTCCTCACACAATGAAACACCATCCCCAAACACTGAAACCCCTTCCCCACACACTGAAACCCTTCCCCACACACTGAAACACTTTCCCCAGACACTGAATCCCCTTCCGCACACACTGAAACCCATCTCACACACTGAAACCCATCCCCACTCACTGAAACCCCTTCCCCACACACTGAAACCCCTTCCCCACACACTGAAACCCATCCCCACACACTGAAACCCATCCCCACACACTGAAACCCAACCCCACACACTGAAACATCTTCCCCACACACTGAACCCCTTCCCCACACACTGTAACACATCCCCACACACTGAAACATCTTCCCCACACACTGGAACCCCTTCCCCACACACTGAAACACCTCCCCCACACACTGAAACACCTTCCCCACAAACTGAAATCCCTTTCCCACACACTGAAATACCTTCCCCAGACACTGAAACAACTTCCCCACACACTGAAACCCCTTCACTACACAGTGAAACCCTACCCCACACACTGAAACCTCTTCCACACGCACTGAAACCCCTTCCACACACACCGAAACCCCTTCCGCACACACTGTAACACATTCCCCACACACTGAAACTCTTCCTCACACACAGATACCCCTTCCGCACACACTGCAACACATTCCCCACACACTGAAACCCTTCCTCACACACAGCTACCCCTTCCACACAAACTGAAACCCTTCCCCACACACTGAAACCTCTACCCCACATACTGAAACCCCTTCCACACACACTGAAACACCTTCCCCACACACCGAAACCCATTCCGCACACAGTTAAACCCTTCCTCACACCCTGAAACCCCTTCCCTACACATTGAAACCCTTTCCCCACACACTTGAACCGCTTCCCCACACACTGAAACACCTTCCCCACACACCAAAACATCTTCCCCACACACTGAGAACCCTTCCCCACACACTGAAACACCTTCCCCACACACTGAAAGCCTGCCCCACACACTGAAACCCTTCCCCACACACTGAAACCCCTACCCCACATACTGAAACCCCTTCCCCACACACTGCAACACCTTCCCAACAAGCTGAAACCCCTTCCCCACACAATGAATACCCTTCCACACACAATGAAACACCTTCCCCACACAATGAAACACCTTCCCCACACACAGAATCCCCTTCCCCACACACTGAAACCCCTTCCTCACACAATGAAACACCTTCCCCACACACTGAAACCCCTTCCCCACACACTGAAACACCTTCCGCAGATACTGAAACCCCTTCCGCACACACTGAAACACTTTCCCCACACACTGAAACACATCCCCACACACTGAAACGGCTCCACACACTCTGAAACCCCTTCAACACACACTGAAACACCTTCCCCACACACTGAAACCCTTCCCCACACACTGAAACACCTTCCCCACACACTGAAACCCCTTCCGCACACACTGAAACCCATCTCACACACTGAAACCCATCTCCACTCACTGAAACCCCTTCCCCACACACTGAAACCCCTTCCCCACACACTGAAACCCATCCCCACACACTGAAACCCATCCCCACACACTGAAACCCAACCCCACACACCGAAACATCTTCCCCACACACTGAACCCCTTCCCCACACACTGTAACACATCCCCACACACTGAAACATCTTCCCCACACACTGAAACCCCTTCCCCACACACTGAAACACCTCCCCCACACACTGAAACACCTTCCCCACAAACTGACATCCCTTTCCCACACACTGAAATACCTTCCCCAGACACTGAAACAACTTCCCCACACACTGATACCCCTTCACCACACAGTGAAAACCTACCCCACACACTGAAACCTCTTCCACACGCACTGAAACCCCTTCCACACACACCGAAACCCCTTCCGCACACACTGTAACACATTCCCCACACACTGAAACTCTTCCTCACACACAGATACCCCTTCCGCACACACTGCAACACAATCCCCACACACTGAAACCCTTCCTCACACACAGATACCCCTTCCACACACACTGAAAACCTTCCCCACACAATGAAACCCCTACCCCACATACTGAAACCCCTTCCACACACACTGAAACACCTTCCCCACACACCGAAACCCATTCTGCACACAGTTAAACCCTTCCCCACACCCTGAAACCCCCTCCCCACACATTGAAACCCTTTCCCCACACACTTGAACCGCTTCCCCACACACTGAAACACCTTCCCCACACACCAAAACATCATCCCCACACACTGAGAACCCTTCCCCACACACTGAAACACCTTCCCCACACACTGAAAGCCTGCCCCACACACTGAAACCCTTCCCCACACACTGAAACCCCTACCCCACATACTGAAACCCCTTCCCCACACACTGCAACACCTTCCCAACACACTGAAACCCCTTCCGCACACACTGAAACCCCTTCCCCACACACTGAATACCATTCCACACACAATGAAACACCTTCCCCACACAATGAAACACCTTCCCCACACACAGAATCCCCTTCGCCACACACTGAAACCCCTTCCTCACACAATGAAACACCTTCCCCACACACTGAAACCCCTTCCCCACACACTGAAACACCTTCCGCAGAAACTGAAACCCCTTCCGCACACACTGAAACACTTTCCCCACACACTGAAACACATCCCCACACACTGAAACGCCTCCCCACACTCTGAAACCCCTTCAACACACACTGAAACACCTTCCCCACACACTGCAACCCCTTTCCCACACACTGAAACACATCCCCACATACTGAAACCCCTTCCCCACAAACTGAAACACATCCCCACACACTGAAACGCCTTCCCCGCACACTGAAACACATCCCCACACACTGAAACACCTTCACCACAGACTGAAACCCCTTCCCCAAACACTGAAACCCCTTGTGCACTCAGTGAAACCCTTCCCCACAGACTGAAACCCCTTCCCCAAACACTGAAACACATTCCCCACACACTGAAACCCTTCCCCACACACTGAAACCCCTTCCGCACACACTGAAACCCTTCCCCACACACTGAAACCCCTTCCCCACACACTGAAACCACTTCCCCACACACTGAAACCCCTTCCCCACACACTGACCCCCTTCCCCACTCACTGAAACGCTCCCCCTCACACTGAAACCCCTTCCCCACATACTGAAACCCCTTCCCCACACACTGAAACAACTTCCCCACACACTGAAACCCCTTCCGCGCACAGTTAATCCCATCCCCACACACTGAAACCCCCTCCCCACACACTGAAACCCCTTCCCCACACACTGAATACCCTTCCGCACACAATGAAACACCTTCCCCACACAATGAAACACCTTCCCCACACACTGAATCCCCTTCCCCACAAACTGAAACTCCTTCCACACACAATGAAACACCTTCCCGACACACTGAAACCCCTTCAACAGACACTGAAACACCTTCCGCACACACTGAAACCCCTTCCGCAGACACTGAAACCCCATCCCCACACACTGAAACCCCTTCCACACACACTGAAACACCTTCCCCACACACTGAACCCCTTCCCCACACACTGTAACACATCCCCACACACTGAAACATCTTCCCCACACACTGAAACCCCTTCCCCACACACTGAAACACCTCCCCCACACACTGAAACACCTTCCCCACAAACTGAAATCCCTTTCCCACACACTGAAATACCTTCCCCAGACACTGTAACAACTTCCCCACACACTGATACCCCTTCACCACACAGTGAAACCCTACCCCACACACTGAAACCTCTTCCCCACGCACTGATACCCCTTCCACAGACACCGAAACCCCTTCCCCACACACTGAAACCCTTCCTCACACACAGATACCCCTTCCACTCACACTGCAACACATTCCCCACACAATGAAACGCTTCTTCACACATAGATACCCCTTCCACACACACTGAAACCCTTCCCCACACACAGAAACCCCTACCCCACAGACTGAAACCCCTTCCCCACATACTGAAACCCCTTCCCCACACACTGAAACAACTTCCCCACACACTGAAACCCCTTCCGCGCACAGTTAATCCCATCCCCACACACTGAAACCACCTCCCCACACACTGAAACCCCTTCTCCACACACTGAAACACCTTCCACACACACTGAAACACCTTCCCCACACACTGAACCCCTTCCCCACACACTGTAACACATCCCCACACACTGAAACATCTTCCCCACACACTGAAACCCCTTCCCCACACACTGAAACACCTCCCCCACACACTGAAACACTTTCCCCACAAACTGAAATCCCTTCCGCACACAGTGAAACCCCTCCCCACATACTCAAACCCCTTCCCCACACACTGAAACACATTCCCACACACTGAAATCCCATCCACACACACTGAAACCCCTTCCGCACACACTGAAACACCTTCCCCACAAACTGAAACCCCTTCCCCACACACTGAAACCTCTACCGCACACACTGAAACCCCTTCCACACACTCTGAAACCCCTTCCCCACACACTGAAACCCCTTCCCCACACACTGAAACCCCTTCCGCACACACGGAAACACCTTCCCCACACACTGAAACCCCTTCCTCACACACTGAAACCCCTTCCGCACACAGTGAAACCCTTCCCCACACACGGAAACCCCTTCCCCACACACTGAAACCCCTTCTCCACACACTGAATCACATCCCCACACACTGAAACCCCTTCCCCACACACTGAAACCCCTTCCCCACACACTGAAACCCTTCCCCACCTTCTGAAACCCCTTCCCCACTCACTGAAACCCCTTTCCCACACACTGGAACCATTACCCACACTCTGAAACCCCTTCCCCACACAATGAAACACCTTCCCCAAACACTGAAACCCCTTCCCCACACACTGAAACCCCTTCCACACACACTGAAACACCTTCCCCACACACTGAAACCCCTTCCGCACACACTGAAACCCATCCCCACACACTGAAACCCATCCCCACACACTGAACCCCCTTCCCCACACACTGAAACCCCTTCCCCACACACTGAAACACATCCCCACACACAGAAACACCTTCCCCACACACTGAAACCCCTTCCGCACACACTGAAACCCATCCCCACACACTGAAACCCATCCCCACGCACTGAAACACAACCCCACACACTGAAACACTTCCCCACACACTGAACCCCTTCGCCACACACTGTAACACATCCCCACACACTGAAACATCATCCCCACACACTGAAACACCTCCCCCACACACTGAAACACCTTCCCCACAAACAGAAATCCCTTCCCCACACACTGAAATACCTTCCCCAGACACTGAAACAACTTCCCCACACACTGATACCCCTTCGCCACACAGTGAAACCCTACCCCACACACTGATACCTCTTCCCCATGCACTGAATCCCCTTCCACACAAACTGAAACACCTTCCCCACACACTGAAACACCTTCCCCATGCACCGAAACCCCTTCCGCACACACTGTAACTCATTCCCCACACACTGAAACCCTTCCTCACACACAGATACCCCTTGCGCACACACTGAATCCCTTCCCCACACACTGAAACCCTTCCCCACACACTGAAATCCCTACCCCACATACTGAAACCCCTACCACACACACTGAAACACCTTCCCCACACACCGAAACCCATTCCTCACACATTGAAACCCCATCCCCACACACTGAATTCCCTTCCACACACAATGAAACACCTTCCCCACACAATGAAACACCTTCCGCACACACAGAATCCCCTTCCCCACACACTGAAACGCCTTCCGCACACAATGAAACACCTTCCCCACACACTGAAACCCCTTCCCCACACACTGAAACACATTCCGCACAAACTGAAACCCCATCCGCACACACTGAAACACCTTCCCCACACACTGAATCCCCTTCCCCACATACTGAAACACCTTCCCCACACACTGAAAGGCCTTCCACACACACTGAAATACCATCCCCACACACTGAAACCCCTTCCCCACACACTGAAACACATCCCCACACACTGAAACCCCTTCACCACACACTAAAACCCTTCCCCACACACTGAGACCCCTTCCACACAGACTGCAATACCTTCCCACACACTGAAACACTTCCCCACACACTGAAACCCCTACCCGACATACTGAAACCCCTTCCCCACACTCTGAAACAACTTCCCCACACACTGAAAACCATTCCGCACACAGTTAAACACTTCCCCACACACTGAAACCCCCTACCCACACATTGAAACCCCTTCCCCACACACTGAATACCCTTCCACACACAATGAAACACCTTCCCCACACAATGAAACAACTTCCACACACACAGAATCCCCTTCCCCACACACTGAAACGCCATCCGCACACAACGAAACACCTTCCCCACAAACTGAAACCCCTTCCCCACACACCGAAACACCTTCCGCACAAACTGAAACCCCATCTGCACACACTGAAACACCTGCCCCGCACACTGAATCCACTTCCCCACACACTGAAACACCTTCCCCACACACTGAAACGCCTTCCACACACACTGAAATACCTTCCCCACACATTGAAACCCCTTCTGCACACACTGAAACACCATCCCCACACAGTGAAAACCCTTCCCCACACACTGAAACCCTTCCCCACACTCTGAAGCCCCATCCCCACTCACTGAAACCCCTTCCCCACACACTGAAACCACTTCCCCACACACTGAAACCCCTTCCCCACACACTGACCCCCTTCCCCACTCACTGAAACGCTCCCCCTCACACTGAAACCCCTTCCCCACATACTGAAACCCCTTCCCCACACACTGAAACAACTTCCCCACACACTGAAACCCCTTCCGCGCACAGTTAATCCCATCCCCACACACTGAAACCCCCTCCCCACACACTGAAACCCCTTCCCCACACACTGAATACCCTTCCGCACACAATGAAACACCTTCCCCACACAATGAAACACCTTCCCCACACACTGAATCCCCTTCCCCACAAACTGAAACTCCTTCCACACACAATGAAACACCTTCCCGACACACTGAAACCCCTTCAACAGACACTGAAACACCTTCCGCACACACTGAAACCCCTTCCGCAGACACTGAAACCCCATCCCCACACACTGAAACCCCTTCCACACACACTGAAACACCTTCCCCACACACTGAACCCCTTCCCCACACACTGTAACACATCCCCACACACTGAAACATCTTCCCCACACACTGAAACCCCTTCCCCACACACTGAAACACCTCCCCCACACACTGAAACACCTTCCCCACAAACTGAAATCCCTTTCCCACACACTGAAATACCTTCCCCAGACACTGAAACAACTTCCCCACACACTGATACCCCTTCACCACACAGTGAAACCCTACCCCACACACTGAAACCTCTTCCCCACGCACTGATACCCCTTCCACAGACACCGAAACCCCTTCCCCACACACTGAAACCCTTCCTCACACACAGATACCCCTTCCACACACACTGCAACACATTCCCCACACAATGAAACGCTTCTTCACACATAGATACCCCTTCCACACACACTGAAACCCTTCCCCACACACAGAAACCCCTACCCCACAGACTGAAACCCCTTCCCCACATACTGAAACCCCTTCCCCACACACTGAAACAACTTCCCCACACACTGAAACCCCTTCCGCGCACAGTTAATCCCATCCCCACACACTGAAACCACCTCCCCACACACTGAAACCCCTTCTCCACACACTGAAACACCTTCCACACACACTGAAACACCTTCCCCACACACTGAACCCCTTCCCCACACACTGTAACACATCCCCACACACTGAAACATCTTCCCCACACACTGAAACCCCTTCCCCACACACTGAAACACCTCCCCCACACACTGAAACACTTTCCCCACAAACTGAAATCCCTTCCGCACACAGTGAAACCCCTCCCCACATACTCAAACCCCTTCCCCACACACTGAAACACATTCCCACACACTGAAATCCCATCCACACACACTGAAACCCCTTCCGCACACACTGAAACACCTTCCCCACAAACTGAAACCCCTTCCCCACACACTGAAACCTCTACCGCACACACTGAAACCCCTTCCACACACTCTGAAACCCCTTCCCCACACACTGAAACCCCTTCCCCACACACTGAAACCCCTTCCGCACACACGGAAACACCTTCCCCACACACTGAAACCCCTTCCTCACACACTGAAACCCCTTCCGCACACAGTGAAACCCTTCCCCACACACGGAAACCCCTTCCCCACACACTGAAACCCCTTCTCCACACACTGAATCACATCCCCACACACTGAAACCCCTTCCCCACACACTGAAACCCCTTCCCCACACACTGAAACCCTTCCCCACCTTCTGAAACCCCTTCCCCACTCACTGAAACCCCTTTCCCACACACTGGAACCATTACCCACACTCTGAAACCCCTTCCCCACACAATGAAACACCTTCCCCAAACACTGAAACCCCTTCCCCACACACTGAAACCCCTTCCACACACACTGAAACACCTTCCCCACACACTGAAACCCCTTCCGCACACACTGAAACCCATCCCCACACACTGAAACCCATCCCCACACACTGAACCCCCTTCCCCACACACTGAAACCCCTTCCCCACACACTGAAACACATCCCCACACACAGAAACACCTTCCCCACACACTGAAACCCCTTCCGCACACACTGAAACCCATCCCCACACACTGAAACCCATCCCCACGCACTGAAACACAACCCCACACACTGAAACACTTCCCCACACACTGAACCCCTTCGCCACACACTGTAACACATCCCCACACACTGAAACATCATCCCCACACACTGAAACACCTCCCCCACACACTGAAACACCTTCCCCACAAACAGAAATCCCTTCCCCACACACTGAAATACCTTCCCCAGACACTGAAACAACTTCCCCACACACTGATACCCCTTCGCCACACAGTGAAACCCTACCCCACACACTGATACCTCTTCCCCATGCACTGAATCCCCTTCCACACAAACTGAAACACCTTCCCCACACACTGAAACACCTTCCCCATGCACCGAAACCCCTTCCGCACACACTGTAACTCATTCCCCACACACTGAAACCCTTCCTCACACACAGATACCCCTTCCGCACACACTGAATCCCTTCCCCACACACTGAAACCCTTCCCCACACACTGAAATCCCTACCCCACATACTGAAACCCCTACCACACACACTGAAACACCTTCCCCACACACCGAAACCCATTCCTCACACATTGAAACCCCATCCCCACACACTGAATTCCCTTCCACACACAATGAAACACCTTCCCCACACAATGAAACACCTTCCGCACACACAGAATCCCCTTCCCCACACACTGAAACGCCTTCCGCACACAATGAAACACCTTCCCCACACACTGAAACCCCTTCCCCACACACTGAAACACATTCCGCACAAACTGAAACCCCATCCGCACACACTGAAACACCTTCCCCACACACTGAATCCCCTTCCCCACATACTGAAACACCTTCCCCACACACTGAAAGGCCTTCCACACACACTGAAATACCATCCCCACACACTGAAACCCCTTCCCCACACACTGAAACACATCCCCACACACTGAAACCCCTTCACCACACACTAAAACCCTTCCCCACACACTGAGACCCCTTCCACACAGACTGCAATACCTTCCCACACACTGAAACACTTCCCCACACACTGAAACCCCTACCCGACATACTGAAACCCCTTCCCCACACTCTGAAACAACTTCCCCACACACTGAAAACCATTCCGCACACAGTTAAACCCTTCCCCACACACTGAAACCCCCTACCCACACATTGAAACCCCTTCCCCACACACTGAATACCCTTCCACACACAATGAAACACCTTCCCCACACAATGAAACAACTTCCACACACACAGAATCCCCTTCCCCACACACTGAAACGCCATCCGCACACAACGAAACACCTTCCCCACAAACTGAAACCCCTTCCCCACACACTGAAACATCTTCCGCACAAACTGAAACCCCATCTGCACACACTGAAACACCTGCCCCGCACACTGAATCCACTTCCCCACACACTGAAACACCTTCCCCACACACTGAAACGCCTTCCACACACACTGAAATACCTTCCCCACACATTGAAACCCCTTCTGCACACACTGAAACACCATCCCCACACAGTGAAAACCCTTCCCCACACACTGAAACCCTTCCCCACACTCTGAAGCCCCATCCCCACTCACTGAAACCCCTTCCCCACACACTGAAACACCTTCCGCTGAAACTGAAACCCCTTCCGCACACAGTGAAACACTTTCCCCACACACTGAAACACATCCCCACACACTGAAACGCCTCGCCACACACTGAAACCCCTTCAACACACACTGAAACACCTTCCCCACACACTGCAACGCATTTCCCACACACTGAAACACATCCCCACATACTGAAACCCCTTCCCCACAAACTGAAACACATCCCCACACACTGAAACGCCTTCCCCACACACTGAAACACATCCCCACACACTGATACACCTTCACCACAGACTGAAACCCCTTCCCCAAACACTGAAACCCCCTGTGCACTCAGTGAAAGCCTTCCCCACACACTGAAACCCCTTCCCCACACACTGAAATACATTCTCCACACCCTGAAACCCTTCCCCACACACTGAAACCCCTTTCCCAATCACTGAAACCCCGTCCCCAGACACTGTAATCCTTCCCCACACACTGAAACACTTCCCCACACAGTGAAACCCTTCCCCACACACTGAAACCCCTTCCGCACACAGTGAAACCCTTCCCCACGCACTGAAACCCCTTCCCCAAACACTGAAACACATCCCCACACACTGAAACACCTTCCCCACACACTGATACCCCTTCACCACACAATGAAACACCTTCCCCACACATTGAAACCCTTCCCCACACACTGAAACACCTTCCCCACACACTGAAACCCCTTTCGCACACACTGAAACACCTTCCCCACACACTGAAACCACTTCCGCACACACTGCAACACATTCCCCACACACTGAAACCCTTCCCCACTCACTGAAACCCCTTCCGCAAACACTGAAACCCTTCCCCACATACTGAAACCCCATCCCCACGACACTGAAACCCCGTCCCCACACACTGTAAACCTTCCCCACACACTGAAACCCCTTCTCCACACACTGAAACACCTTCCACACACACTGAAAGCCTGCCCCACACACAGAAACCCTTCCCCACACACTGAAACCCCTACCCCACATACTGAAACCCCTTCCCCACACACTGTAACACCTACCCAACACACTGAAACCCCTTCCGCACACACTGAAACCCCTTCCCCACACACTGAATACCCTTCCACACACAATGAAACAACTTCCCCACACAACGAAACACCTTCCCCACACACAGAATCCCCTTCCCCACACACTGAAACCCCTTCCGCACACAATGAAACACCTTCCCCACACACTGAAACCCCTTCCCCACACACTGAAACACCTTCCGCAGAAACTGAAACCCCTTCCGCACACACTGAAACACTTTCCCCACACACTGAAACGCCTCCCCACACACTGAAACCCCTTCAACACACACTGAAACACCTTCCACACACTGCAACCCCTTCCCCACACACTGAAACAGATCCCCACACACTGAAACCCCTTCCCCACAAACTGAAACACATCCCCACACACTGAAACACCTTCACCACAGACTGAAACCCCTTCACCAAACACTGAAACCCCTTGTGCACTCAGTGAAACCCTTCCCCACACACTGAAACACCTTCCCCACACACTGAAAGCCTTCCCCACACACTGAAACCCCTTCCGCACACACTGAAACCCTTCCCCACACACGGAAACCCCTTTCCCACACACTGAAACCCCGTCCCCAGACAGTGTAATCCTTCCGCTCACACTGAAACACTTCCCCACACACTGAAACCCCTTCCCCACACACTGAAACCCCTTCCCCACACACTGAAACCCCTTCCCCATACACTGACCCCCTTCCCCACTCGCAGAAACACATCCACACACACTGAAACCCATTCCCCACATACTGAAACCCCTTCCCCACACACTGAAACAACTTCCCCACAGACTGAAACCCCTTCCGCGCACAGTTAAACCCATCCCCACACACTGACTACCCTTCCGCACACACTGAAACCCCTTCCCCACACACTGAATACCCTTCCGCACACAATGAAACACCTTCCCCACACAATGAAACACCTTCCCCACACACTGAATCCCCTTCCCCACTCACTGAAACCCCTTTCACACACACTGAAACCATTACCCACACTCTGAAACCCCTTCCTCACACAATGAAACACCATCCCCAAACACTGAAACCCCTTCCCCACACACTGAAACCTTTCCCCACACACTGAAACACTTTCCCCACACACTGAAACCCCTTCCGCACACACTGAAACCCATCTCACACACTGAAACCCATCCCCACTCACTGAAACCCCTTCCCCACACACTGAAACCCCTTCCCCTCACACTGAAACCCATCCCCACACACTGAAACCCAACCCCACACACTGAAACATCTTCCCCACACACTGAACCCCTTCCCCACACACTGTAACACATCCCCACACACTGAAACATCTTCCCCACACACTGGAACCCCTTCCCCACACACTGAAACACCTCCCCCACACACTGAAACACCTTCCCCACAAACTGAAATCCCTTTCCCACACACTGAAATACCTTCCCCAGACACTGAAACAACTTCCCCACACACTGAAACCCCTTCACTACACAGTGAAACCCTACCCCACACACTGAAACCTCTTCCACACGCACTGAAACCCCTTCCACACACACCGAAACCCCTTCCGCACACACTGTAACACATTCCCCACAATCTGAAACCCTTCCTCACACACAGCTACCCCTTCCACACAAACTGAAACCCTTGCCCACACACTGAAACCTCTACCCCACATACTGAAACCCCTTCCACACACACTGAAACACCTTCCCCACACACCGAAACCCATTCCGCACACAGTTAAACCCTTCCCCACACCCTGAAACCCCTTCCCCACACATTGAAACCCTTTCCCCACACACTTGAACCGCTTCCCCACACACTGAAACACCTTCCCCACACACCAAAACATCTTCCCCACACACTGAGAACCCTTCCCCACACACTGAAACACCTTCCCCACACACTGAAAGCCTGCCCCACACACTGAAACCCTTCCCCACACACTGAAACCCCTACCCCACATACTGAAACCCCTTCCACACACACTGCAACACCTTCCCAACAAGCTGAAACCCCTTCCCCACACACTGAATACCCTTCCACACACAATGAAACACCTTCCCCACACAATGAAACACCTTCCCCACACACAGAATCCCCTTCCCCACACACTGAAACCCCTTCCTCACACAATGAAACACCTTCCCCACACACTGAAACCCCTTCCCCACACACTGAAACACCTTCCGCAGATACTGAAACCCCTTCCGCACACACTGAAACACTTTCCCCACACACTGAAACACATCCCCACACACTGAAACGGCTCCACACACTCTGAAACCCCTTCAACACACACTGAAACACCTTCCCCACACACTGAAACCCTTCCCCACACACTGAAACACCTTCCCCACACACTGAAACCCCTTCCGCACACACTGAAACCCATCTCACACACTGAAACCCATCCCCACTCACTGAAACCCCTTCCCCACACACTGAAACCCCTTCCCCACACACTGAAACCCATCCCCACACACTGAAACCCATCCCCACACACTGAAACCCAACCCCACACACCGAAACATCTTCCCCACACACTGAACCCCTTCCCCACACACTGTAACACATCCCCACACACTGAAACATCTTCCCCACACACTGAAACCCCTTCCCCACACACTGAAACACCTCCCCCACACACTGAAACACCTTCCCCACAAACTGAAATCCCTTTCCCACACACTGAAATACCTTCCCCAGACACTGAAACAACTTCCCCACACACTGATACCCCTTCACCACACAGTGAAAACCTACCCCACACACTGAAACCTCTTCCACACGCACTGAAACCCCTTCCACACACACCGAAACCCCTTCCGCACACACTGTAACACATTCCCCTCACACTGAAACTCTTCCTCACACACAGATACCCCTTCCGCACACACTGCAACACATTCCCCACACACTGAAACCCTTCCTCACACACAGATACCCCTTCCACACACACTGAAACCCTTCCCCACACACTGAAACCCCTACCCCACATACTGAAACCCCTTCCACACACACTGAAACACCTTCCCCACACACCGAAACCCATTCCGCACACAGTTAAACCCTTCCCCACACCCTGAAACCCCCTCCCCACACATTGAAACACTTTCCCCACACACTTGAACCGCTTCCCCACACACTGAAACACCTTCCCCACTCACCAAAACATCATCCCCACACACTGAGAACCCTTCCCCACACACTGAAACACCTTCCCCACACACTGAAAGCCTGCCCCACACACTGAAACCCTTCCCCACACACTGAAACATCTTCCACACGCACTGAAACCCCTTCCACACACTCCGAAACCCCTTCCGCACACACTGTAACACATTCCCCACACACTGAAACCCTTCCTCACACACAGGTACCCCTTCCGCACACACTGCAACACATTCCCCACACACTGAAACCCTTCCTCACACACAGATACCCCTTCCACACACACTGAAACCCTTCCCCACACACTGAAACACCTACCCCACATACTGAAACCCCTTCCACACACACTGAAACACCTTCCCCACACACCGAAACCCATTCCGCACACAGTTAAACCCTTCCCCACACCCTGAAACCCCCTCCCCACACATTGAAACCCTTTCCCCACACACTTGAACCGCTTCCCCACACACTGAAACACCTTCCCCACACACCAAAACATCATCCCCGCACACTGAGAACCCTTCCCCACACACTGAAACACCTTCCCCACACACTGAAAGCCTGCCCCACACACTGAAACCCTTCCCCACACACTGAAACCCCTACAACACATACTGAAACCCCTTCCCCACACACTGCAACACCTTCCCAACACACTGAAACCCCTTCCGCACACACTGAAACCCCTTCCCCACAAACTGAAACACATCCCCACACACTGAAACGCCTTCCCCGCACACTGAAACACATCCCCACACACTGAAACACCTTAACCACAGACTGAAACCCCTTCCCCAAACACTGAAACCCCTTGTGCACTCAGTGAAACCCTTCCCCACAGACTGAAACCCCTTCCCCACACACTGAAACACCTTCCCCACACACTGAAACCCTTCCCCACACACTGAAACCCATTCCGCACACACTGATACCCTTCCCCACACACTGAAACCCCTTCCCCACACACTGAAACCACTTCCCCACACACTGAAACCCCTTCCCCACACACTGACCCCCTTCCCCACTCACTGAAACGCTCCCCCTCACACTGAAACCCCTTCCCCACATACTGAAACCCCTTCCCCACACACTGAAACAACTTCCCCACACACTGAAACCCCTTCCGCGCACAGTTAGTCCCATCCCCACACACTGAAACCCCCTCCCCACACACTGAAACCCCTTCCCCACACACTGAATATCCTTCCGCACACAATGAAACACCTTCCCCACACAATGAAACACCTTCCCCACACACTGAATCCCCTTCCCCACAAACTGAAACTCCTTCCACACACAATGAAACACCTTCCCGACACACTGAAACCCCTTCAACAGACACTGAAACACATTCCGCACACACTGAAACCACTTCCGCAGACACTGAAACCCCATCCCCACACACTGAAACCCCTTCCACACACACTGAAACACCTTCCCCACACACTGAACCCCTTCCCCACACACTGTAACACATCCCCACACACTGAAACATCTTCCCCACACACTGAAACCCCTTCCCCACACACTGAAACACCTCCCCCACACACTGAAACACCTTCCCCACAAACTGAAATCCCTTTCCCACACACTGAAATACCTTCCCCAGCCACTGAAACAACTTCCCCACACACTGATACCCCTTCGCCACACAGTGAAACCCTACCCCACACACTGAAACCTCTTCCCCACGCACTGATACCCCTTCCACAGACACCGAAACCCCTTCCCCACACACTGAAACCCTTCCTCACACACAGATACCCCTTCCACACACACTGCAACACATTCCCCACACACTGAAACCCTTCTTCAGACACAGATACCCCTTCCACACACACTGAAACCCTTCCCCACACACAGAAACCCCTACCCCACATACTGAAACCCCTTCCCCACATACTGAAACCCCTTCCCCACACACTGAAACAACTTCCCCACACACTGAAACCCCTTCCGCGCACAGTTAATCCCATCCCCACACACTGAAACCCCCTCCCCACACACTGAAACCCCTTCTCCACACACTGAATACCCTTCCGCACACAATGAAACACCTTCCCCACACAATGAAACACCTTCCCCACACACTGAATCCCCTTCCCCACAAACTGAAACTCCTTCCACACACAATGAAACACCTTCCCGACACACTGAAACCCCTTCAACAGACACTGAAACACCTTCCGCACACACTGAAACCCCTTCCGCAGACACTGAAACCCCATCCCCACACACTGAAACCCCTTCCACACACACTGAAACACCTTCCCCACACACTGAAACCCTTCCCCACACACTGTAACACATCCCCACACACTGAAACATCTTCCCCACACACTGAAACCCCTTCCCCACACACTGAAACACCTCCCCCACACACTGAAACACCTTCCCCACAAACTGAAATCCCTTTCCCACACACTGAAATAACTTCCCCACACACTGAAACAACATCCCCACACACTGATACCCCTTCACCACACAGTGAAACCCTACCCCACACACTGAAACCTCTTCCCCACGCACTGATACCCCTTCCACAGACACCGAAACCCCTTCCCCACACACTGAAACCCTTCCTCACACACAGATACCCCTTCCGCACACACTGCAACACATTCCCCACACAATGAAACCCTTCTTCACACACAGATACCCCTTCCACACACACTGAAACCCTTCCCCACACACAGAAACCCCTACCCCACAAACTGAAACCCCTTCCACACACACTGAAACACCTTCCCCACACACCAAAACCCATTCCGCACACAGTTAAACCCTTCCCCACACCCTGAAACCCTCTCCCGACACATTGAAACCCCTTCCCACACACTAGAACCGCTTCCCCACACACTGAAACACCTTCCCCACACACCAAAACATCTTCCCAACACACTGAGAGCCCTTCCCCACACACTGAAACACCTTCCCCACACAGTGAAAGACTGCCCCACACACTGAAACCCTTCCCCACACACTGAAACCCCTACCCCACATACTGAAACCCCTTCCCCACACACTGCAACACCTTCCCAACACACTGAAACCCCTTCCGCACACACTGAAATCCCTTCCCCACACACTGAATACCCTTCCACACACAATGAAACACCTTCCCCACACAATGAAAGACCTTCCCCACACACAGAATCCCCTTCCCCACACACTGAAACCCCTTCCGCACACAATGAAACACCTTCCCCACACACTGAAACCCCTTCCCCACACACTGAAACACCTTCCGCAGAAACTGAAACCCCTTCCACACACACTGAAACACTTTCCCCACACACTGAAACACATCCCCACACACTGAAACGCCTCCCCACACTCTGAAACCCCTTCAACACACACTGAAACACCTTTCCCACACACTGCAACCCCTTTCCCACACACTGAAACACATCCCCACATACTGAAACCCCTTCCCCACAAACTGAAAAACATCCCCACACACTAAAACACCTTCACAACAGACTGAAACCCCTTCCCCAAACACTGAAACCCCTTGTGCACTCAGTGAAACCCTTCCCCACATACTGAAACACCTTCCCCACACACTGAAATACCTTCCCCACACACTGAAACCCTTCCCCACACACTGAAACGCCTTCCGCACTCACTGAAACCCTTCCCCACACACGGAAACCCCTTTCCCACACACTGAAAGCCCGTCCCCAGACACTGTAATCCTGCCCCACACACTGAAACACTTCCCCACACACTGAAACCCCTTCCCCACACACTGAAACCCCTTCCCCACACACTGAAACCCCTTCCCCACACACTGACGCCCTTCCCCACTCACTGAAACGCTTCCCCACACACTGAAACCCCTTCCCCACAGACTGAAACCCCTTCCCCACACACTGAAACAACTTCCCCACACACTGAAACCCCTTCCGCGCACAGTTAAACCCATCCCCACACACTGAAACCCCCTTGCCACACACTGAAACCCCTTCCCCACACACTGAATACCCTTCCGCACACAATGAAAAACCTTCCCCACACAGTGAAACACCTTCCCCACACACTGAATCCCCTTCCCCACAAACTGAAACTCCTTCCGCACAAAATGAAACACCTTCCCGACACACGGAAACCCCTTCAACAGACACTGAAACGCCTTCCACACACACTGAAACCCCTTCTGCAGACACTGAAACCCCTTCCCCACACACTGAAACCCCTTCAACACACACTGAAACACCTTCCCGACACACTGAAACACATCCCCACACACTGAAACCCCTTCCCCACACACTGAAACACATACCCACACAGTGAAACCCTTCCCCACACACTGAAATACCTTCCCCACACACTGAAACACATCCCCACACACTGAAACCCCTTCCCCACACACTGAAACACATACCCACACACTGCAACCCCTTCCCACACACTGAAACACCTTCCCCACACACTGAAACACATTCCCCACACACTGAAACCCCTTCCGCACACAGTGAAACCCCTCCCCACACACTGACCCCCTTCCCCAGTAACTGAAACGCTTCCCCACATACTGAAACCCCTTCCCCACACACTGAAACAACTTCCCCACACACTGAAACCCCTTCCGCGCACAGTTAAACACATCCCCACACACTGAAACCCCCTCCCCACACACTGAAACCCCTTCCCCACACACTGAGTACCCTTCCGCACACAATGAAACACCTTCCCCACACAATGAAACACCTTCCCCACACACTGAATCCCCTTCCCCACAAACTGAAACTCCTTCCGCACACAATGAAACACCTTCCCGACACAGTGAAGCCCCTTCAACACACACTGAAACACCTTCCGCACACACTGAAACCCCTTCCGCAGACACTGAAACCACTACCACACACACTGAAACCCCCTCCCCACACACATAAACCCCTTCCGCACACAGTTGAAACTTTCCCCACGCACTGAAACCCCTTCCCCAGACACTGAAACACATCCCCACACACTGAAACCCCTTCCCCACACACTGATACCCCTTCACCACACACTGAAACACATTCCCCACACACTTAAACCCCTTCCCCACATAGTGAAACCCATTCCCCATACACTGAAATGCCATCTGCACACACTGAAACCCCTTCTGCACACACTGAAACACCATCCCCACACAGTGAAACCCTTCCCCACACACTGAAATACCTTCCCCACACACTGAAACACATCCCCACACACTGACGCCCTTCCCCACTCACTGAAACGCTTCCCCACACACTGAAACCCCTTCCCCACAGACTGAAACCCCTTCCCCACACACTGAAACAACTTCCCCACACACTGAAACCCCTTCCGCGCACAGTTAAACCCATCCCCACACACTGAAACCCCCTTGCCACACACTGAAACCCCTTCCCCACTCACTGAATACCCTTCCGCACACAATGAAAAACCTTCCCCACACAGTGAAACACCTTCCCCACACACTGAATCCCCTTCCCCACAAACTGAAACTCCTTCCGCACAAAATGAAACACCTTCCCGACACACGGAAACCCCTTCAACAGACACTGAAACGCCTTCCACACACACTGAAACCCCTTCTGCAGACAGTGAAACCCCTTCCCCACACACTGAAACCCCTTCAACACACACTGAAACACCTTCCCGACACACTGAAACACATCCCCACACACTGAAACCCCTTCCCCACACACTGAAACACATACCCACACAGTGAAACCCTTCCCCACACACTGAAATACCTTCCCCACACACTGAAACACATCCCCACACACTGAAACCCCTTCCCCACACACTGAAACACATACCCACACACTGCAACCCCTTCCCACACACTGAAACACCTTCCCCACACACTGAAACACATTCCCCACACACTGAAACACCTTCCGCACACAGTGAAACCCCTCCCCACACACTGACCCCCTTCCCCAGTCACTGAAACGCTTCCCCACATACTGAAACCCCTTCCCCACACACTTAAACAACTTCCCCACACACTGAAACCCCTTCCGCGCACAGTTAAACACATCCCCACACACTGAAACCCCCTCCCCACACACTGAAACCCCCTCCCCACACACTGAAACCCCTTCCCCACACACTGAATACCCTTCCGCACACAATGAAACACCATCCCCACACAATGAAACACCTTCCCCACACACTGAATCCCCTTCCCCACAAACTGAAACTCCTTCCGCACACAATGAAACACCTTCCCGACACAGTGAAGCCCCTTCAACACACACTGAAACACCTTCCGCACACACTGAAACCCCTTCCGCAGACACTGAAACCACTACCACACACACTGAAACCCCCTCCCCACACACATAAACCCCTTCCGCACACAGTTGAAACTTTCCCCACGCACTGAAACCCCTTCCCCAGACACTGAAACACATCCCCACACACTGAAACCCCTTCCCCACACACTGATACCCCTTCACCACACACTGAAACACATTCCCCACACACTTAAACCCCTTCCCCACATAGTGAAACCCATTCCCCATACACTGAAATGCCTTCTGCACACACTGAAACCCCTTCTGCACACACTGAAACACCATCCCCACACAGTGAAACCCTTCCCCACACACTGAAATACCTTCCCCACACACTGAAACACTTTCCCCACACACTGAAACCCCTTCCGCACACAGTGAAACCCCTCCCCACATACTCAAACCCCTTCCCCACACACTGAAACACATCCCCACAGACTGAAACCCCATCCACACACACTGAAACCCCTTCCGCACACACTGAAACACCTTCCCCACAAACTGAAACCCCTTCCCCACACACTGAAACCTCTACCGCACACACTGAAACCCCTTCCACACACTCTGAAACACCTTCCCCACACACTGAAACCCCTTCCCCACACACTGAAACCCCTTCCGCACACACGGAAACACCTTCCCCACACACTGAAACCCCTTCCTCACACACTGAAACCCTTTCCGCACACAGTGAAACCCTTCCCCACACACGGAAACCCCTTCCCCACACACTGAAACCACTTCTCCACACACTGAATCACATCCCCACACACTGAAACCCCTTCCCCACACACTGAAACCCCTTCCCCACACACTGAAACCCTGCCCCACCTTCTGAAACCCCTTCCCCACTCACTGAAACCCCTTTCCCACACATTGGAACCATTACCCACACTCTGAAACCCCTTCCCCACACAATGAAACACCTTCCCCAAACACTGAAACCCCTTCCCCACACACTGAAACCCCTTCCACACACACTGAAACACCTTCCCCACACACTGAAACCCCTTCCGCACACACTGAAACCCATCCCCACACACTGAAACCCATCCCCACACACTGAACCCCCTTCCCCACACACTGAAACCCCTTCCCCACACACTGAAACACATCCCCACACACAGAAACATCATCCCCACACACTGAAACACCTCCCCCACACACTGAAACACCTTCCCCACAAACAGAAATCCCTTCCCCACACACTGAAATACCTTCCCCAGACACTGAATCAACTTCCCCACACACTGAAACCCCCTCCCCACACACTGAAACCCCTTCCCCACACACTGAATACCCTTCCGCACACAATGAAACACCATCCCCACACAATGAAACACCTTCCCCACACAGTGAAACCCTACCCCACACACTGATACCTCTTCCCCATGCACTGAATCCCCTTCCACACAAACTGAAACACCTTCCCCACACACTGAAACACCTTCCCCATGCACCGAAACCCCTTCCGCACACACTGTAACTCATTCCCCACACACTGAAACCCTTCCTCACACACAGATACCCCTTCCGCACACACTGAATCCCTTCCCCACACACTGAAACCCTTCCCCACACACTGAAACCCCTACCCCACATACTGAAACCCCTACCACACACACTGAAACACCTTCCCCACACACCGAAACCCATTCCTCACACATTGAAACCCCATCCCCACACACTGAATTCCCTTCCACACACAATGAAACACCTTCCCCACACAATGAAACACCTTCCGCACACACAGAATCCCCTTCCCCACACACTGAAACGCCTTCCGCACACAATGAAACACCTTCCCCACACACTGAAACCCCTTCCCCACACACTGAAACACCTTCCGCACAAACTGACACCCCATCCGCACACACTGAAACACCTTCCCCACACACTGAATCCCCTTCCCCACATACTGAAACACCTTCCCCACACACTGAAAGGCCTTCCACACACACTGAAATACCATCCCCACACACTGAAACCCCTTCCCCACACACTGAAACACATCCCCACACACTGAAACCCCTTCACCACACACTAAAACCCTTCCCCACACACTGAGACCCCTTCCACACAGACTGCAATAACTTTCCCACACACTGAAACCCTTTCCCACACACAGAAACCCCTACCCCACATACTGAAACCCCTTCCCCACACACTGAAACAACTTCCCCACACACTGAAAACCATTCCGCACACAGTTAAACCCTTCCCCACACACTGAAACCCCCTACCCACACATTGAAACCCCTTCCCCACACACTGAATACCCTTCCACACACAATTAAACACCTTCCCCACACAATGAAACACCTTCCACACACACAGAATCCCCTTCCCCACACACTGAAACGCCATCCGCACACAACGAAACACCTTCCCCACAAACTGAAACCCCTTCCCCACACACTGAAACACCTTCCGCACAAACTGAAACCCCATCTGCACACACTGAAACACCTGCCCCGCACACTGAATCCACTTCCCCACACACTGAAACACCTTCCCCACACACTGAAACGCCTTCCACACACACTGAAATACCTTCCCCACACACTGAAACCCCTTCTGCACACACTGAAACACCATCCCCACACAGTGAAAACCCTTCCCCACACACTGAAACCCTTCCCCACACTCTGAAGCCCCATGCCCACTCACTGAAACCCCTTCCCCACACACTGAAACCATTACCCACACTCTGAAACCGCTTCCCCAAACAATGAAACCCCTTCCCCACACACTGAAACACCTTCCGCAGAAACTGAAACCCCTTCCGCACACAGTGAAACACTTTCCCCACACACTGAAACACATCCCCACACACTGAAACGCCTCGCCACACACTGAAACCCCTTCAACACACACTGAAACACCTTCCCCACACACTGCAACGCCTTTCCCACACACTGAAACACATCCCCACATACTGAAACCCCTTCCCCACAAACTGAAACACATCCCCACACACTGAAACGCCTTCCCCACACACTGAAACGCATCCTGACACACTGATACACCTTCACCACAGACTGAAACCCCTTCCCCAAACACTGAAACCCCCTGTGCACTCAGTGAAACCCTTCCCCACACACTGAAACCCCTTCCCCACACACTGAAATACCTTCTCCACACCCTGAAACCCTTCCCCACACACTGAAACCCCTTTCCCAATCACTGAAACCCCGTCCCCAGACACTGTAATCCTTCCCCACACACTGAAACACTTCCCCACACAGTGAAACCCTTCCCCACACACTGAAACCCCTTCCGCACACAGTGAAACCCTTCCCCACGCACTGAAACCCCTTCCCCAAACACTGAAACACATCCCCACACACTGAAACACCTTCCCCACACACTGATACCCCTTCACCACACAATGAAACACCTTCCCCACACACTGAAACCCCTTCAACACACACTGAAACACCTTCCGCACAGACTGAAACCCCTTCCGCAGACACTGAAACCCTTTCCCCACACACTGAAACCCCTTCCACACACACTGAAACACCTTCCCCACACACTGAAACCCCCTCCGCACACACTGAAACCCCTTCCGCACACAGTGAAACCCTTCCCCACGCACTGAAACCCCTTCCCCAAACACTGAAACACATCCCCACACACTGAAACACCTTCCCCACACACTGATACCCCTTCACCACACACTGAAACACATACCCCACACACTGAAACCCCTTCTCCACATACTGAAACCCATTCCCCACACACTGGAATGCCTTCTGCACACATTGAAACCCCTTCTGCACACAGTGAAACACCATCCCCACACAGTGAAAACCCTTCCCCACACACTGAAACCCTTCCCCACACTCTGAAACCCCATCCCCACTCACTGAAACCCCTTCCCCACACACTGAAACCATTACCCACACTCTGAAACCCCTTCCCCACACAATGAAACACCTTCCCCAAACACTGAAACCCCTTCCCCACACACTGAAACCCTTCCCCACACACTGAAACACCTTGCCCACACACTGAAACCCCTTCCGCACACACTGAAACCCCTTCCCCACTCCCTGAACCCCTTCCTCAATCACTGAAAACCATTCCGCACTCAGTGAAACGCTTCCCCACATACTGAAACCCCTTCCCCACACACTGAAACACCTTCCCCACACACTGAAACCCTTCCCCACACACTGAAACCCTTCACCACACACTGAAACACCTTCCCCACAGACTGAAACCCCTTCTGCACACACTGAAACCCCTTCCCCACACACTGAACCCCTTCCCCAATCACTGAAACCCCTTCCGCACTCAGTGAAACCCTTCCCCACATACTGAAACCCCTTCCCCACACACTGAAACACCTTCCCCAAACACTGAAACCCCTTCCCCACACACTGAAACCCTTCCCCACACACTGAAACACCTTCCCCACACACTGAAACCCCTTCCGCACACACTGAAACCCCTTCCCCACACACTGAACCCCTTCCCCAATCACTGAAACCCCTTCCGCACTCAGTGAAACCCTTCCCCACATACTGAAACCCCTTCCCCACACACTGAAACACCTTCCCCACACATTGAAACCCTTCCCCACACACTGAAACCCCTTCCCCACACACTGAAACCCCTTCCCCACACACTGAAACCCCTTCCCCACAGACTGACGCCCTTCCCCACTCACTGAAACGCTTCCCCACACACTGAAACCCCTTCCCCACATAGTGAAACCCCTTCCCCACACACTGAAACAACTTCCCCACACACTGAAACCCCTTCCGCGCACAGTTAAACCCATCCCCACACACTGAAACCCCCTCCCCACACACTGAAACCCCTTCCCCACACACTGAATACCCTTCCGCACACAATGAAAAACCTTCCCCACACAGTGAAACACCTTCCCCACACACTGAATCCCCTTCCCCACAAACTGAAACTCCTTCTGCACACAATGAAACACCTTCCCGACACACTGAAACCCCTTCAACAGACACTGAAACGCCTTCCACACACACTGAAACCCCTTCTGCAGACACTGAAACCCCTTCCCCACACACTGAAACCCCTTCACCACACACTGAAACACCTTCCCGACACACTGAAACCCCTTCCACACACAGTGAAACCCTTCCCCACGCACTGAAACCCCTTCCCCAAACACTGAAACACATCCCCACACACTGAAACACCTTCCCTGCACACTGATACCCCTTCACCACACACTGAAACACCTTCCCGACACACTGAAACCCCCTCCCCACACACTGAAACCCCTTCCGCACACAGTGAAACCCTTCCCCACGCACTGAACCCACTTCCCCAAACACTGAAACACATCCCCACACACTGAAACACCTTCCCTACACACTGATACCCCTTCACCACACACTGAAACACATTCCCCACACACTGAAACCCCTTCCCCACATACTGAAACCCATTCCCCATACACTGAAATGCCTTCCGCACACACTGAAACCCCTTCTGCACACACTGAAACACCATCCCCACACAGTGAAGCACCTTCCCCACACACTGAAACCCCTTCCCCACACACTGAAACCCCTTCTGCACACACGGAAACACCTTCCCCACACACTGAAACCCCTTCCTCACACACTGAAACCTCTTCCGCACACAGTGAAACCCTTCCCCACACACGGAAACCCCTTCCCCACACACTGAAACCCCTTCCGCACACAGTGAAACCCCTCCACACATACTCAAACCCCTTCCCCACACACTGAAACACATCCCCACAGAATGAAACCCCTTCCACACACATTGAAACCCCTTCCGCACACACTGAAACACCTTCCCCACAAACTGAAACCCCTTCCCCACACACTGAAACCTCTACCGCACACACTGAAACCCCTTCCACACACTCTGAAACACCTTCCCCACACACTGAAACCCCTTCCCCACACACTGAAACCCCTTCCGCACACACGGAAACACCTTCCCCACACACTGAAACCCCTTCCTCACACACTGAAACCCCTTCCGCACACAGTGAAACCCTTCCCCACACACGGAAACCCCTTCCCCACACACTGAAACCCCTTCTCCACACACTGAATCACATCCCCACACACTGAAACCCCTTCCCCACACACTGAAACCCCTTCCCCACACACTGAAACCCTGCCCCACCTTCTGAAACCCCTTCCCCACTCACTGAAACCCCTTTCCCACACATTGGAACCATTACCCACACTCTGAAACCCCTTCCCCACACAATGAAACACCTTCCCCAAACACTGAAACCCCTTCCCCCACACTGAAACCCCTTCCACACACACTGAAACACCTTCCCCACACACTGAAACCCCTTCCGCACACACTGAAACCCATCCCCACACACTGAAACCCATCCCCACACACTGAACCCCCTTCCCCACACACTGAAACCCCTTCCCCACACACTGAAACACATCCCCACACACAGAAACACCTTCCCCACACACTGAAACCCCTTCCGCACACACTGAAACCCATCCCCACACACTGAAACCCATCCCCACACACTGAAACATCATCCCCACACACTGAAACACCTCCCCCACACACTGAAACACCTTCCCCACAAACAGAAATCCCTTCCCCACACACTGAAATACCTTCCCCAGACACTGAAACAACTTCCCCACACACTGATACCCCTTCGCCACACAGTGAAACCCTACCCCACACACTGATACCTCTTCCCCATGCACTGAATCCCCTTCCACACAAACTGAAACACCTTCCCCACACACTGAAACACCTTCCCCATGCACCGAAACCCCTTCCGCACACACTGTAACTCATTCCCCACACACTGAAACCCTTCCTCACACACAGATACCCCTTCCGCACACACTGAATCCCTTCCCCACACAGTGAAACCCTCCCCACACACTGAAACCCCTACCCCACATACTGAAACCCCTACCACACACACTGAAACACCTTCCCCACACACCGAAACCCATTCCTCACACATTGAAACCCCATCCCCACACACTGAATTCCCTTCCACACACAATGAAACACCTTCCCCACACAATGAAACACCTTCCGCACACACAGAATCCCCTTCCCCACACACTGAAACGCCTTCCGCACACAATGAAACACCTTCCCCACACACTGAAACCCCTTCCCCACACACTGAAACACCTTCCGCACAAACTGAAACCCCATCCGCACACACTGAAACACCTTCCCCACACACTGAATCCCCTTCCCCACAAACTGAAACACCTTCCCCACACACTGAAAGGCCTTCCACACACACTGAAATACCATCCCCACACACTGAAACCCCTTCCCCACACACTGAAACACATCCCCACACACTGAAACCCCTTCACCACACACTAAAACCCTTCCCCACACACTGAGACCCCTTCCACACAGACTGCAATACCTTCCCACACACTGAAACCCTTTCCCTCACACTGAAACCCCTACCCCACATACTGAAACCCCTTCCCCACACACTGAAACAACTTCCCCACACACTGAAAACCATTCCGCACACAGTTAAACCCTTCCCCACACACTGAAACCCCCTACCCACACATTGAAACCCCTTCCCCACACACTGAATACCCTTCCACACACAATTAAACACCTTCCCCACACAATGAAACACCTTCCACACACACAGAATCCCCTTCCCCACACACTGAAACGCCATCCGCACACAACGAAACACCTTCCCCACAAACTGAAACCCCTTCCCCACACACTGAAACACCTTCCGCACAAACTGAAACCCCATCTGCACACACTGAAACACCTGCCCCGCACACTGAATCCACTTCCCCACACACTGAAACACCTTCCCCACACACTGAAACGCCTTCCACACACACTGAAATACCTTCCCCACACACTGAAACCCCTTCTGCACACACTGAAACACCATCCCCACACAGTGAAAACCCTTCCCCACACACTGAAACCCTTCCCCACACTCTGAAGCCCCATGCCCACTCACTGAAACCCCTTCCCCACACACTGAAACCATTACCCACACTCTGAAACCGCTTCCCCAAACAATGAAACCCCTTCCCCACACACTGAAACACCTTCCGCTGAAACTGAAACCCCTTCCGCACACAGTGAAACACTTTCCCCACACACTGAAACACATCCCCACACACTGAAACGCCTCGCCACACACTGAAACCCCTTCAACACACACTGAAACACCTTCCCCACACACTGCAACGCCTTTCCCACACACTGAAACACATCCCCACATACTGAAACCCCTTCCCCACAAACTGAAACACATCCCCACACACTGAAACGCCTTCCCCACACACTGAAACGCATCCCCACACACTGATACACCTTCACCACAGACTGAAACCCCTTCCCCAAACGCTGAAACCCCCTGTGCACTCAGTGAAACCCTTCCCCACACACTGAAACCCCTTCCCCACACACTGAAATACCTTCTCCACACCCTGAAACCCTTCCCCACACACTGAAACCCCCTTCCCAATCACTGAAACCCCGTCCCCAGACACTGTAATCCTTCCCCACACACTGAAACACTTCCCCACACAGTGAAACCCTTCCCCACACACTGAAACCCCTTCCGCACACAGTGAAACCCTTCCCCACGCACTGAAACCCCTTCCCCAAACACTGAAACACATCCCCACACACTGAAACACCTTCCCCACACACTGATACCCCTTCACCACACAATGAAACACCTTCCCCACACACTGAAACCCCTTCAACACACACTGAAACACCTTCCGCACAGACTGAAACCCCTTCTGCAGACACTGAAACCCTTTCCCCACACACTGAAACCCCTTCCACACACACTGAAACACCTTCCCCACACACTGAAACCCCTTCCGCACACACTGAAACCCCTTCCGCACACAGTGAAACCCTTCCCCACGCACTGAAACCCCTTCCCCAAACACTGAAACACATCCCCACACACTGAAACACCTTCCCCACACACTGATACCCCTTCACCACACACTGAAACACATACCCCACACACTGAAACCCCTTCCCCACATACTGAAACCCATTCCCCACACACTGGAATGCCTTCTGCACACATTGAAACCCCTTCTGCACACAGTGAAACACCATCCCCACACAGTGAAAACCCTTCCCCACACACTGAAACCCTTCCCCACACTCTGAAACCCCATCCCCACTCACTGAAACCCCTTCCCCACACACTGAAACCATTACCCACACTCTGAAACCCCTTCCCCACACAATGAAACACCTTCCCCAAACACTGAAACCCCTTCCCCACACACTGAAACCCTTCCCCACACACTGAAACACCTTGCCCACACACTGAAACCCCTTCCGCACACACTGAAACCCCTTCCCCACTCCCTGAACCCCTTCCTCAATCACTGAAAACCCTTCCGCACTCAGTGAAACGCTTCCCCACATACTGAAACCCCTTCCCCACACACTGAAACACCTTCCCCACACACTGAAACCCTTCCCCACACACTGAAACCCTTCACCACACATTGAAACACCTTCCCCACAGACTGAAACCCCTTCTGCACACACTGAAACCCCTTCCCCACACACTGAACCCCTTCCCCAATCACTGAAACCCCTTCCGCACTCAGTGAAACCCTTCCCCACATACTGAAACCCCTTCCCCACACACTGAAACACCTTCCCCACACACTGAAACCATTACCCACACTCTGAAACCCCTTCCCCACACAATGAAACACCTTCCCCAAACACTGAAACCCCTTCCCCACACACTGAAACCCTTCCCCACACACTGAAACACCTTCCCCACACACTGAAACCCCTTCCGCACACACTGAAACCCCTTCCCCACACACTGAACCCCTTCCCCAATCACTGAAACCCCTTCCGCACTCAGTGAAACCCTTCCCCACATACTGAAACCCCTTCCCCACACACTGAAACACCTTCCCCACACATTGAAACCCTTCCCCACACACTGAAACCCCTTCCCCACACACTGAAACCCCTTCCCCACACACTGAAACCCCTTCCCCACAGACTGACGCCCTTCCCCACTCACTGAAACGCTTCCCCACACACTGAAACCCCTTCCCCACATAGTGAAACCCCTTCCCCACACACTGAAACAACTTCCCCACACACTGAAACCCCTTCCGCGCACAGTTAAACCCATCCCCACACACTGAAACCCCCTCCCCACACACTGAAACCCCTTCCCCACACACTGAATACCCTTCCGCACACAATGAAAAACCTTCCCCACACAGTGAAACACCTTCTCCACACACTGAATCCCCTTCCCCACAAACTGAAACTCCTTCTGCACACAATGAAACACCTTCCCGACACACTGAAACCCCTTCAACAGACACTGAAACGCCTTCCACACACACTGAAACCCCTTCTGCAGACACTGACACCCCTTCCCCACACACTGAAACCCCTTCACCACACACTGAAACACCTTCCCGACACACTGAAACCCCTTCCACACACAGTGAAACCCTTCCCCACGCACTGAAACCCCTTCCCCAAACACTGAAACACATCCCCACACACTGAAACACCTTCCCTACACACTGATACCCCTTCACCACACACTGAAACACCTTCCCGACACACTGAAACCCCCTCCCCACACACTGAAACCCCTTCCGCACACAGTGAAACCCTTCCCCACGCACTGAACCCCCTTCCCCAAACACTGAAACACATCCCCACACACTGAAACACCTTCCCTACACACTGATACCCCTTCACCACACACTGAAACACATTCCCCACACACTGAAACCCCTTCCCCACATACTGAAACCCATTCCCCATACACTGAAATGCCTTCCGCACACACTGAAACCCCTTCTGCACACACTGAAACACCATCCCCACACAGTGAAGCACCTTCCCCACACACTGAAACCCCTTCCCCACACACTGAAACCCCTTCCGCACACACGGAAGCACCTTCCCCACACACTGAAACCCCTTCCTCACACACTGAAACCTCTTCCGCACACAGTGAAACCCTTCCCCACACACGGAAACCCCTTCCCCACACACTGAAACCACTTCTCCACACACTGAATCACATCCCCACACACTGAACCCCCTTCCCCACACACTGAAACCCCTTCCCCACACACTGAAACCCTTCCCCACCTTCTGAAACCCCTTCCCCACTCACTGAAACCCCTTTCCCACACACTGGAACCATTACCCACACTCTGAAACCCCTTCCCCACACAATGAAACACCTTCCCCAAACACTGAAACCCCTTCCCCACACACTGAAACCCCTTCCACACACACTGAAACACCTTCCCCACACACTGAAACCCCTTCCGCACACACTGAAACCCATCCCCACACACTGAAACCCATCCCCACACACTGAACCCCCTTCCCCACACACTGAAACCCCTTCCCCACACACTGAAACATATCCCCACACACAGAAACACCTTCCCCACACACTGAAACACCTTCCGCACACACTGAAACCCATCCCCACACACTGAAACCCATCCCCACGCACTGAAACACAACCCCACACACTGAAACACTTCACCACACACTGATCCCCTTCGCCACACACTGTAACACATCCCCACACACTGAAACATCATCCCCACACACTGAAACACCTCCCCCACACACTGAAACACCTTCCCCACAAACAGAAATCCCTTCCCCACACACTGAAATACCTTCCCCAGACACTGAAACAACTTCCCCACACACTGATACTCCTTCGCCACACAGTGAAACCCTACCCCACACACTGATACCTCTTCCCCATGCACTGAATCCCCTTCCACACAAACTGAAACACCTTCCCCACACACTGAAACACCTTCCCCATGCACCGAAACCCCTTCCGCACACACTGTAACTCATTCCCCACACACTGAAACCCTTCCTCACACATAGATACCCCTTCCGCACACACTGAATCCCTTCCCCACACACTGAAACCCTTCCCCACACACTGAAACCCCTACCCCACATACTGAAACCCCTACCACACACACTGAAACACCTTCCCCACACACCGAAACCCATTCCTCACACATTGAAACCCCATCCCCACACACTGAATTCCCTTCCACACACAATGAAACACCTTCCCCACACAATGAAACACCTTCCGCACACACAAAATCCCCTTCCCCACACACTGAAACGCCTTCCGCACACAATGAAACACCTTCCCCACACACTGAAACCCCTTCCCCACACACGGAAACACCTTCCGCAAAAACTGAAACCCCATCCGCACACACTGAAACACCTTCCCCACACACTGAATCCCCTTCCCCACATACTGAAACACCTTCCCCACACACTGAAAGGCCTTCCACACACACTGAAATACCATCCCCACACACTGAAACCCCTTCACCACACACTAAAACCCTTCCCCACACACTGAGACCCCTTCCACACAGACTGAAATACCTTCCCACACACTGAAACCCTGCCCCACACACTGAAACCCTTCCCCACACACTGAAACCCCTACCCCACATACTGAAACCCCTTCCCCACACACTGAAACAACTTCCCCACACACTGAAAACCATTCCGCACACAGTTAAACCCTTCCCCACACACTGAAACCCCCTACCCACACATTGAAACCCCTTCCCCACACACTGAATACCCTTCCACACACAATGAAACACATTCCCCACACAATGAAACACCTTCCACACACACAGAATCCCCTTCCCCACACACTGAAACGCCATCCGCACACAACGAAACACCTTCCCCACAAACTGAAACCCCTTCCCCACACACTGAAACACCTTCCGCACAAACTGAAACCCCATCTGCACACACTGAAACACCTGCCCCGCACACTGAATCCATCTCCCCACACACTGAAACACCTTCCCCACACACTGAAACGCCTTCCACACACACTGAAATACCTTCCCCACACATAGAAACCCCTTCTGCACACACTGAAACACCATCCCCACACAGTGAAAACCCTTCCCCACACACTGAAACCCTTCCCCACACTCTGAAACCCCATCCCCACTCACTGAAACCCCTTCCCCACACACTGAAACCATTACCCACACTCTGAAACCGCTTCCCCAAACAATGAAACCCCTTCCCCACACACTGAAACACCTTCCGCTGAAACTGAAACCCCTTCCGCACACAGTGAAACACTTTCCCCACACACTGAAACACATCCCCACACACTGAAACGCCTCGCCACACACTGAAACCCCTTCAACACACACTGAAACACCTTCCCCACACACTGCAACGCCTTTCCCACACACTGAAACACATCCCCACATACTGAAACCCCTTCCCCACAAACTGAAACACATCCCCACACACTGAAACGCCTTCCCCACACACTGAAACACATCCCCACACACTGATACACCTTCACCACAGACTGAAACCCCTTCCCCAAACACTGAAACCCCCTGTGCACTCAGTGAAACCCTTCCCCACACACTGAAACCCCTTCCCCACACACTGAAATACCTTCTCCACATCCTGAACCCCTTCCCCACACACTGAAACCCCTTTACCAATCACTGAAACCCCGTCCCCAGACATTGTAATCCTTCCCCACACACTGAAACACTTCCCCACACAGTGAAACCCTTCCCCACACACGGAAACCCCTTTCCCAATCACTGAAACCCCGTCCCCAGACACTGTAATCCTTCCCCACACACTGAAACACTTCCCCACACAGTGAAACCCCTTCCCCACACACTGAATCCCCTTCCCCACACACTGAAACCCATTTCCCACAAACTGACCCCCTTCCCCACTCACTGAAACCCTTCCCCACACACTGAAACCCCTTCCCCACATACGGAAACCCCTTCCCCACGCACTGAAACAACTTCCCCACACACTGAAACCCCTTCCGCGCACAGTTAAACCCGTCCCCACACACTGAAATCCCCTCCCCACACACTGAAACCCCTTCCCCACACACTGAATACCCTTCCGCACACAATGAAACACCTTCCCCACACAATGAAACACCTTCCCCACACACTGAATCCCCTTCCCCACAAACTGAAACTCCTTCCGCACACAATGAAACACCTTCCCCACTCACTGAAACCCCTTCAACACACACTGAAACACCTTCCGCACACACTGAAACCCCTTCCACAGACACTGAAACCCCTTCCCCACACTCTGAAACCCCTTCCACACACACTGAAACACCTTCCCCACACACAGAAACACCCTCCCCACACACTGAAACCCCTTCTGCACACAGTGAAACCCTTCCCCACGCACTGAAACCCCTTCCCCAAACACTGAAACACATCCCCACACACTGAAACACCTTCCCCACACACTGATACCCCTTCACCACACAATGAAACACCTTCCCCACACACTGAAGCCCCTTCAACACACACTGAAACACCTTCCGCACAGACTGAAACCCCTTCCGCAGACACTGAAACCCCTTCCCCACACACTGAAACCCCTTCCACACACACTGAAACACCTTCCCCACACACTGAAACCCCCTCCGCACACACTGAAACCCCTTCCGCACACAGTGAAACGCTTCCCCACGCACTGAAACCCCTTCCCCAAACACTGAAACACATCCCCACACACTGAAACACCTTCCCCACACACTGATACCCCTTCACCACACACTGAAACACATTCCCCACTCACTGAAACCCCTTCCCCACATACTGAAACCCATTCCCCACACACTGGAATGCCTTCTGCACACATTGAAACCCCTTCTGCACACAGTGAAACACCATCCCCACACAGTGAAAACCCTTCCCCACACACTGAAACCCTTCCCCACATTCTGAAACCCCATCCTCACTCACTGAAACCCCTTCCCCACACACTGAAACCATTACCCACACTCTGAAACCCCTTCCCCACACAATGAAACACCTTCCCCAAACACTGAAACCCCTTCCCCACACACTGAAACCCTTCCCCACACACTGAAACACCTTGCCCACACACTGAAACCCCTTCCGCACACACTGAAACCCCTTCCCCACACACTGAACCCCTTCCTCAATCACTGAAAACCCTTCCGCACTCAGTGAAACGCTTCCCCACATACTGAAACCCCTTCCCCACACACTGAAACACCTTCCCCACACACTGAAACCCTTCCCCACACACTGAAACCCTTCACCACACACTGAAACACCTTCCCCACAGACTGAAACCCCTTCCGCACACACTGAAACCCCTTCCCCACACACTGAACCCCTTCCCCAATCACTGAAACCCCTTCCGCACTCAGTGAAACCCTTCCCCACATACTGAAACCCCTTCCCCACCCACTGAAACACCTTCCCCACACTCTGAAACCATTACCCACACTCTGAAACCCCTTCCCCACACAATGAAACACCTTCCCCAAACACTGAAACCCCTTCCCCACACACTGAAACCCTTCCCCACACACTGAAACACCTTCCCCACACACTGAAACCCCTTCCGCACACACTGAAACCCCTTCCCCACACACTGAACCCCTTCCCCAATCACTGAAACCCCTTCCGCACTCAGTGAAACCCTTCCCCACATACTGAAACCCCTTCCCCACACACTGAAACACCTTCCCCACACATTGAAACCCTTCCCCACACACTGAAACCCCTTCCCCACACACTGAAACCCCTTCCCCAAACACTGAAACCGCTTCCCCACACACTGACGCCCTTCCCCACTCACTGAAACGCTTCCCCACACACTGAAACCCCTTCCCCACATACTGAAACCCCTTCCCCACACACTGAAACAACTTCCCCACACACTGAAACCCCTTCCGCGCACAGTTAAACACATCCCCACACACTGAAACCCCCTCCCCACACACTGAAACCCCTTCCCCACACACTGAATACCCTTCCGCACACAATGAAAAACCTTCCCCACACAGTGAAACACCTTCCCCACACACTGAATCCCCTTCCCCACAAACTGAAACTCCTTCTGCACACAATGAAACACCTTCCCGACACACTGAAACCCCTTGAACAGACACTGAAACGCCTTCCACACACACTGAAACCCCTTCTGCAGACACTGAAACCCCTTCCCCACACACTGAAACCCCTTCACCACACACTGAAACACCTTCCCGACACACTGCAACCCCTTCCGCACACAGTGAAACCCTTCCCCACGCACTGAAACCCCTTCCCCAAACACTGAAACACATCCCCACACACTGAAACACCTTCCCTACACACTGATACCCCTTCACCACACACTGAAACACCTTCCCGACACACTGAAACCCCCTCCCCACACACTGAAACCCCTTCTGCACACAGTGAAACCCTTCCCCACGCACTGAAACCCCTTCTCCAAACACTGAAACACATCCCCACACACTGAAACCCCTTCCCCACATACTGAAACCCATTCCCCATACACTGACATGCCTTCCGCACACACTTAAACCCCTTCTGCACACACTGAAACACCATCCCCACACAGTGAAACCCTTCCCCACACACTGAAATACCTTCCCCACACACTGAAACACATCCCCACACACTGAAACCCCTTCCCCACACACTGGAACACATACCCACACACTGCAACCCCTTCCCACACACTGAAACACCTTCCCCACACACTGAAACACATTCCCCACACACTGAAACCCCTTCCGCACACAGTGAAACCCCTCCCCACACACTGACCCCCTTCCCCAGTCACTGAAACGCTTCCCCACATACTGAAACCCCTTCCCCACACACTGAAACAACTTCCCCACACACTGAAACCCCTTCCGCGCACAGTTAAACCCATCCCCACACACTGAAACCCCCTCCCCACACACTGAAACCCCTTCCCCACACACTGAATACCATTCCGCACACAATGAAAAACCTTCCCCACACAGTGAAACACCTTCCCCACACACTGAATCCCCTTCCCCACAAACTGAAACACCTTCTGCACACAATGAAACACCTTCCCGACACACTGAAACCCCTTCAACAGACACTGAAACGCCTTCCACACACACTGAAACCCCTTCTGCAGACACTGAAACCCCTTCCCCACACACTGAAACCCCTTCACCACACACTGAAACACCTTCCCGACACACTGAAACCCCTTCCGCACACCGTGAAACCCTTCCCCACGCACTGAAACCCCTTCCCCAAACACTGAAACACATCCCCACACACTGAAACACCTTCCCTACACACTGATACCCCTTTACCACACACTGAAACACCTTCCCGACACACTGAAACCCCCTCCCCACACACTGAAACCCCTTCCGCACACAGTGAAACCCTTCCCCACGCACTGAAACCCCTTCCACAAACACTGAAACACATCCCCACACACTGAAACACCTTCCCTACACACTGATACCCCTTCACCACGCACTGAAACACATTCCCCACACACTGAAACCCCTTCCCCACATACTGAAACCCATTCCCCATACACTGAAATGCCTTCCGCACACACTGAAACCCCTTCTGCACACACTGAAACACCATCCCCACACAGTGAAACCCTTCCCCACACACTGAAATACCTTTCCCACACACTGAAACACATCCCCACACACTGAAACCCCTTCCCCACACACTGAAACACATACCCACACACTGCAACCCCTTCCCACACACTGAAACACCTTCCCCACACACTGAAACACATTCCCCACACACTGAAACCCCTTCCGCACACAGTGAAACCCCTCCCCACACACTGACCCCCTTCCCCAGTCACTGAAACGCTTCCCCACATACTGAAACCCCTTCCCCACACACTGAAACAACTTCCCCACACACTGAAACCCCTTCCGCACACACTGAAACCCTTCCCCACACACTGAAACTCCTTCCCCACACACTGAAACCCCTTCCGCACATACTGAAACCCCTTCCGCACACACTGAACCCCTTCCCCAATCACTGAAACCCCTTCCGCACTCAGTGAAACCCTTCCCCACATACTGAAACCCCTTCCCCACACACTGAACCCCTTCCCCAATCACTGTAACCCCTTCCGCACTCAGTGAAACCCTTCCCCACATACTGAAACCCCTTCCCCACACACTGAAACCCCTTCCCCACACACTGAAACCATTACCCACACTCTGAAACCCCTTCCCCACACAATGAAACACCTTCCCCAAACACTGAAACCCCTTCCCCACACACTGAAACCCTTCCCCACACACTGAAACACCTTCCCCACACACTGAAACCCCTTCTGCACACACTGAAACCCCTTCCCCACACACTGAACCCCTTCCCCAATCACTGAAACCCCTTCCGCACTCAGTGAAACCCTTCCCCACATACTGAAACCCCTTCCCCACACACTGAACACCTTCCCCAATCACTGTAACCCCTTCCGCACTCAGTGAAACCCTTCCCCACATACTGAAACCCCTTCCCCACACACTGAAACACCTTCCCCACACATTGAAACCCTTCCCCACACACTGAAACACCTTCCCCACACACTGAAACCCTTCCCCACACACTGAAACCCCTTTCCCAATCACTGAAACCCCGTCCCCAGACACTGTAATCCTTCCCCACACACTGAAACACTTCCCCACACAGTGAAGCCCTTCCCCACACACGGAAACCCCTTTCCAAATCACTGAAACCCCGTCCCCAGACACTGTAATCCATCCCCACACACTGAAACACTACCCCACACACTGAAACCCCTTCCCCACACACTGAAACCCCTTTCCCACACACTGACCCCCTTCCCCACTCACTGAAACCCTTCCCCACACACTGAAACCCCTTCCTCACATACGGAAACCCCTTCCCCACACACTGAAACAACTTCCCCACACACTGAAACCCCTTCCGCGCACAGTTAAACCCGTCCCCACACACTGAAATCCCCTCCCCACACACTGAAACCCCTTCCCCACACACTGAATACCCTTCCGCACACAATGAAACACCTTCCCCACACAATGAAACACCTTCCCCACACACTGAATCCCCTTCCCCACAAACTGAAACTCCTTCCGCACACAATGAAACACCTTCCCCACACACTGAAACCCCTTCAACACACACTGAAACACCTTCCGCACACACTGAAACCCCTTCCGCAGACACTGAAACCCCTTCCCCACACTCTGAAACCCCTTCCACACACACTGAAACACCTTCCCCACACACTGAAACCCCCTCCCCACACACTGAAACCCCTTCCGCACACAGTGAAACCCTTCCCCACGCACTGAAACCCCTTCCCCAAACACTGAAACACATCCCCACACACTGAAACACCTTCCCCACACACTGATACCCCTTCACCACACAATGAAACACCTTCCCCACACACTGAAACCCCTTCAACACACACTGAAACCCCTTCCGCACACACTGAAACCCCTTCCGCAGACACTGAAACCCCTTCCCCACACACTGAAACCCCTTCCACACACACTGAAACACCTTCCCCACACACTGAAACCCCCTCCCCACACACTGAAACCCCTTCTGCACACAGTGAAACCCTTCCCCACGCACTGAAACCCCTTCCCCAAACACTGAAACACATCCCCACACACTGAAACACCTTCCCCACACACTGATACCCCTTCACCACACATTGAAACACATTCCCCACACACTGAAACCCCTTCCCCACATACTGAAACCCATTCCCCACACACTGGAATGCCTTCTGCACACATTGAAACCCCTTCTGCACACAGTGAAACACCATCCCCACACAGTGAAAACCCTTCCCCACACACTGAAACCCTTCCCCACACTCTAAAACCCCATCCCCACTCACTGAAACCCCTTCCCCACACACTGAAACCATTACGCACACTCTGAAGCCCCTTCCCCACACAATGAAACACCTTCCCCAAACACTGAAACCCCTTCCCCACACACTGAAACCGTTCCCCATACACTGAAACACCTTGCCCACACACTGAAACCCCTTCCGCACACACTGAAACCCCTTCCCCACACACTGAACCCCTTCCTCAATCACTGAAAACCCTTCTGCACTCAGTGAAACCCTTCCCCACATACTGAAACCCCTTCCCCACACACTGAAACACCTTCCCCACACACTGAAACCCTTCCCCACACACTGAAACCCTTCACCACACACTGAAACACCTTCCCCACAGACTGAAACCCCTTCCGCACACACTGAAACCCCTTCCCCACACACGGAACCCCTTCCCCAATCACTGAAACCCCTTCCGCACTCAGTGAAACCCTTCCCCACATACTGAAACCCCTTCCCCACACACTGAAACACCTTCCCCACACACTGAAACCATTACCCACACTCTGAAACCCCTTCCCCACACAATGAAACACCTTCCCCAAACACTGAAACCCCTTCCCCACACACTGAAACCCTTCCCCACACACTGAAACACCTTCCCCACACACTGAAACCCCTTCCGCACACACTGAAACCCCTTCCCCACACACTGAACCCCTTCCCCAAACACTGAAACACCTTCCCCACACACTGAAACCCCTTCCCCACATACTGAAACCCCTTCCCCACACACTGAAATACCTTCCCCACACATTGAAACCCTTCCCCACACACTGAAACACCTTCCCCACACACTGAAACCCCTTTCGCACACACTGAAACACCTTCCCCACACACTGAAACCACTTCCGCATACACTGTAACACATTCCACACACACTGAAACACCTTCCCCACACACTGAAACCCCCTCCCCACACACTGAAACCCCTTCCGCACAGAGTGAAACCCTTCCCCACACACTGAAACACCTTCCCCACACACTGAAACCCCTTCTGCACACACTGAAAACCCTTCCCCACACACTGAACCCCTTCCCCAATCACTGAAACCCCTTCCACACTCAGTGAAACCCTTCCCCACATACTGAAACCCCTTCCCCACACACTGAAACACCTTCCCCACACATTGAAACCCTTCCCCACACACTGAAACCCCTTCAACACACACTGAAACCCCTTCCCCACACACTGAATACCCTTCCACACACAATGAAACACCTTCCCCACACAACGAAACACCTTCCCCACACACAGAATCCCCTTCCTCACACACTGAAACCCCTTCCGCACACAATGAAACACCTTCCCCACACACTGAAACCCCTTCCCCACACACTGAAACAACTTCCGCAGAAACTGAAACCCCTTCCGCACACACTGAAACACTTTCCCCACACACTGAAACGCCTCCCCACACACTGAAACCCCTTCAACACACACTGAAACACATTCCACACACTGCAACCCCTTCCCCACACACTGAAACACATCCCCACACACTGAAACCCCTTCCCCACAAACTGAAACACATCCCCACACACTGAAACACCTTCACCACAGACTGAAACCCCTTCCCCAAACACTGAAGCCCCTTGTGCACTCAGTGAAACCCTTCCCCACACACTGAAACACCTTCCCCACACACTGAAACCCTTCCCCACACACTGAAACCCCTTCCGCACACACTGAGACCCTTCCCCACACACGGAAACCCCTTTCCCACACACTGAAACCCCGTCCCCAGACAGTGTAATCCTTCCCCTCACACTGAAACACTTCCCCACACACTGAAACCCCTTCCCCACACACTGAAACCCCTTCCCCACACACTGAAACCCCTTCCCCATACACTGACCCCCTTCCCCACTCACAGAAACCCTTCAGCGCACAGTTAAACCCATCCCCACACACTGACTACCCTTCCGCACACACTGAAACCCCTTCCCCACACACTGAATACTCTTCCGCACATAATGAAACACCTTCCCCACACAATGAAACACCTTCCCCACACACTGAATCCCCTTCCCCACTCACTGAAACCCCTTTCAGACACACTGAAACCATTACCCACACTCTGAAACCCCTTCCCCACACAATGAAACACCATCCCCAAACACTGAAACCCCTTCCCCACACACCAAAACATCTTCCCCACACACTGAGAACCCTTCCCCACACACTGAAACACCTTCCCCACACACTTAAAGCCTGCCCCACACACTGAAACCCTTCCCCACACACTGAAACCCCTACCCCACATACTGAAACCCCTTCCCCACAAACTGAAACACCTTCCCAACACACTGAAACCCCTTCCGCACACACTGAAACCCCTTCCCCACACACTGAATACCCTTCCACACACAATGAAACACCTTCCCCACACAATGAAACACCTTCCCCACAAACAGAATCCCCTTCCCCACACACTGAAACCCCTTCCTCACACAATGAAACACCTTCCCCACACACTGAAACCCCTTCCCCACACACTGAAACACCTTCCGCAGATACTGAAACCCCTTCCGCACACCCTGAAACACTTTCCCCACACACTGAAACACATCCCCACACACTGAAACGCCTCCCCACACTCTGAAACCCCTTCAACACACACTGAAACACCTTCCCCACACACTGAAACCCTTCCCCACACACTGAAACACCTTCCCCACACACGGAAACCCCTTCCACACACACTGAAACCCATCTCACACACTGAAACCCATCCCCACTCACTGAAACCCCTTCCCCACACGCTGAAACCCCTTCCCCACACACTGAAACCCATCCCCACACACTGAAACCCAACCCCACACACTGAAACATCTTCCCCACACACTGAACCCCTTCCCCACACACTGTAAAACATGCCCACACACTGAAACATCTTCCCCACACACTGAAACCCCTTCCCCACACACTGAAACACCTCCCCCACACACTGAAACACCTTCCCCACAAACTGAAATCCCTTTCCCACACACTGAAATACCTTCCCCAGACACTGAAACAACTTCCCCACAAACTGATACCCCCTCCCCACACACTGAAACCCCTTCCGCACACAGTGAAACCCTTCCCCACGCACTGAAACCCCTTCCACAAACACTGAAACACATCCCCACACACTGAAACACCTTCCCTACACACTGATACCCCTTCACCACGCACTGAAACACATTCCCCACACACTGAAACCCCTTCCCCACATACTGAAACCCATTCCCCATACACTGAAATGCCTTCCGCACACACTGAAACCCCTTCTGCACACACTGAAACACCATCCCCACACAGTGAAACCCTTCCCCACACACTGAAATACCTTTCCCACACACTGAAACACATCCCCACACACTGAAACCCCTTCCCCACACACTGAAACACATACCCACACACTGCAACCCCTTCCCACACACTGAAACACCTTCCCCACACACTGAAACACATTCCCCACACACTGAAACCCCTTCCGCACACAGTGAAACCCCTCCCCACACACTGACCCCCTTCCCCAGTCACTGAAACGCTTCCCCACATACTGAAACCCCTTCCCCACACACTGAAACAACTTCCCCACACACTGAAACCCCTTCCGCACACACTGAAACCCTTCCCCACACACTGAAACTCCTTCCCCACACACTGAAACCCCTTCCGCACATACTGAAACCCCTTCCGCACACACTGAACCCCTTCCCCAATCACTGAAACCCCTTCCGCACTCAGTGAAACCCTTCCCCACATACTGAAACCCCTTCCCCACACACTGAACCCCTTCCCCAATCACTGTAACCCCTTCCGCACTCAGTGAAACCCTTCCCCACATACTGAAACCCCTTCCCCACACACTGAAACCCCTTCCCCACACACTGAAACCATTACCCACACTCTGAAACCCCTTCCCCACACAATGAAACACCTTCCCCAAACACTGAAACCCCTTCCCCACACACTGAAACCCTTCCCCACACACTGAAACACCTTCCCCACACACTGAAACCCCTTCTGCACACACTGAAACCCCTTCCCCACACACTGAACCCCTTCCCCAATCACTGAAACCCCTTCCGCACTCAGTGAAACCCTTCCCCACATACTGAAACCCCTTCCCCACACACTGAACACCTTCCCCAATCACTGTAACCCCTTCCGCACTCAGTGAAACCCTTCCCCACATACTGAAACCCCTTCCCCACACACTGAAACACCTTCCCCACACATTGAAACCCTTCCCCACACACTGAAACACCTTCCCCACACACTGAAACCCTTCCCCACACACTGAAACCCCTTTCCCAATCACTGAAACCCCGTCCCCAGACACTGTAATCCTTCCCCACACACTGAAACACTTCCCCACACAGTGAAGCCCTTCCCCACACACGGAAACCCCTTTCCAAATCACTGAAACCCCGTCCCCAGACACTGTAATCCATCCCCACACACTGAAACACTACCCCACACACTGAAACCCCTTCCCCACACACTGAAACCCCTTTCCCACACACTGACCCCCTTCCCCACTCACTGAAACCCTTCCCCACACACTGAAACCCCTTCCTCACATACGGAAACCCCTTCCCCACACACTGAAACAACTTCCCCACACACTGAAACCCCTTCCGCGCACAGTTAAACCCGTCCCCACACACTGAAATCCCCTCCCCACACACTGAAACCCCTTCCCCACACACTGAATACCCTTCCGCACACAATGAAACACCTTCCCCACACAATGAAACACCTTCCCCACACACTGAATCCCCTTCCCCACAAACTGAAACTCCTTCCGCACACAATGAAACACCTTCCCCACACACTGAAACCCCTTCAACACACACTGAAACACCTTCCGCACACACTGAAACCCCTTCCGCAGACACTGAAACCCCTTCCCCACACTCTGAAACCCCTTCCACACACACTGAAACACCTTCCCCACACACTGAAACCCCCTCCCCACACACTGAAACCCCTTCCGCACACAGTGAAACCCTTCCCCACGCACTGAAACCCCTTCCCCAAACACTGAAACACATCCCCACACACTGAAACACCTTCCCCACACACTGATACCCCTTCACCACACAATGAAACACCTTCCCCACACACTGAAACCCCTTCAACACACACTGAAACCCCTTCCGCACACACTGAAACCCCTTCCGCAGACACTGAAACCCCTTCCCCACACACTGAAACCCCTTCCACACACACTGAAACACCTTCCCCACACACTGAAACCCCCTCCCCACACACTGAAACCCCTTCTGCACACAGTGAAACCCTTCCCCACGCACTGAAACCCCTTCCCCAAACACTGAAACACATCCCCACACACTGAAACACCTTCCCCACACACTGATACCCCTTCACCACACATTGAAACACATTCCCCACACACTGAAACCCCTTCCCCACATACTGAAACCCATTCCCCACACACTGGAATGCCTTCTGCACACATTGAAACCCCTTCTGCACACAGTGAAACACCATCCCCACACAGTGAAAACCCTTCCCCACACACTGAAACCCTTCCCCACACTCTAAAACCCCATCCCCACTCACTGAAACCCCTTCCCCACACACTGAAACCATTACGCACACTCTGAAGCCCCTTCCCCACACAATGAAACACCTTCCCCAAACACTGAAACCCCTTCCCCACACACTGAAACCGTTCCCCATACACTGAAACACCTTGCCCACACACTGAAACCCCTTCCGCACACACTGAAACCCCTTCCCCACACACTGAACCCCTTCCTCAATCACTGAAAACCCTTCTGCACTCAGTGAAACCCTTCCCCACATACTGAAACCCCTTCCCCACACACTGAAACACCTTCCCCACACACTGAAACCCTTCCCCACACACTGAAACCCTTCACCACACACTGAAACACCTTCCCCACAGACTGAAACCCCTTCCGCACACACTGAAACCCCTTCCCCACACACGGAACCCCTTCCCCAATCACTGAAACCCCTTCCGCACTCAGTGAAACCCTTCCCCACATACTGAAACCCCTTCCCCACACACTGAAACACCTTCCCCACACACTGAAACCATTACCCACACTCTGAAACCCCTTCCCCACACAATGAAACACCTTCCCCAAACACTGAAACCCCTTCCCCACACACTGAAACCCTTCCCCACACACTGAAACACCTTCCCCACACACTGAAACCCCTTCCGCACACACTGAAACCCCTTCCCCACACACTGAACCCCTTCCCCAAACACTGAAACACCTTCCCCACACACTGAAACCCCTTCCCCACATACTGAAACCCCTTCCCCACACACTGAAATACCTTCCCCACACATTGAAACCCTTCCCCACACACTGAAACACCTTCCCCACACACTGAAACCCCTTTCGCACACACTGAAACACCTTCCCCACACACTGAAACCACTTCCGCATACACTGTAACACATTCCACACACACTGAAACACCTTCCCCACACACTGAAACCCCCTCCCCACACACTGAAACCCCTTCCGCACAGAGTGAAACCCTTCCCCACACACTGAAACACCTTCCCCACACACTGAAACCCCTTCTGCACACACTGAAAACCCTTCCCCACACACTGAACCCCTTCCCCAATCACTGAAACCCCTTCCACACTCAGTGAAACCCTTCCCCACATACTGAAACCCCTTCCCCACACACTGAAACACCTTCCCCACACATTGAAACCCTTCCCCACACACTGAAACCCCTTCAACACACACTGAAACCCCTTCCCCACACACTGAATACCCTTCCACACACAATGAAACACCTTCCCCACACAACGAAACACCTTCCCCACACACAGAATCCCCTTCCTCACACACTGAAACCCCTTCCGCACACAATGAAACACCTTCCCCACACACTGAAACCCCTTCCCCACACACTGAAACAACTTCCGCAGAAACTGAAACCCCTTCCGCACACACTGAAACACTTTCCCCACACACTGAAACGCCTCCCCACACACTGAAACCCCTTCAACACACACTGAAACACATTCCACACACTGCAACCCCTTCCCCACACACTGAAACACATCCCCACACACTGAAACCCCTTCCCCACAAACTGAAACACATCCCCACACACTGAAACACCTTCACCACAGACTGAAACCCCTTCCCCAAACACTGAAGCCCCTTGTGCACTCAGTGAAACCCTTCCCCACACACTGAAACACCTTCCCCACACACTGAAACCCTTCCCCACACACTGAAACCCCTTCCGCACACACTGAGACCCTTCCCCACACACGGAAACCCCTTTCCCACACACTGAAACCCCGTCCCCAGACAGTGTAATCCTTCCCCTCACACTGAAACACTTCCCCACACACTGAAACCCCTTCCCCACACACTGAAACCCCTTCCCCACACACTGAAACCCCTTCCCCATACACTGACCCCCTTCCCCACTCACAGAAACCCTTCAGCGCACAGTTAAACCCATCCCCACACACTGACTACCCTTCCGCACACACT